>NC_085860.1:53227941-53247941 GCF_034702125.1 Engraulis encrasicolus | reverse complement strand
TTCTTCCCTCAAACTCTCACATCTCACCCATTCCTTCACCCCCCCTGCCCTCACCTCTCTTCACCCTTCAGTGCCCCCTACTCCTCCTGCCTCTCTCTCCCCCCCCCCCTCCATCTCTCTTCTCCCTTCTTAGTTGGTCTGGTGCTACTGAGGACAGAAGCCGTAGCACTGAAACGGCCCGGCCTGCCTGTGACACACTTTTACTGTCCCTTGTTTAAAAAAAGAAAACGTGAGTGCAACAAAACTGGAGTGCTCTCGGAACAGGCTGGCACTCACTCCCTCAGAATAAAGCGAGAGCACATTACGCTTCATTCACACCAGCGGCACGGACATCCACAGTATGTCTACAGAACGTGTCCGTTATCAGTCCGAAACTGTTAGAATGCATGAAAACAAATCATGCCTTGCACACAGGAGCGCGGTGTAAGCGTGGCGCATGTCCGTCCCGCCCGGACATGTCCGCGTTGCTCCTTGAAAATAGAACTCGAGTCAATTTTCCTGCGCGGATGTCCACGTTCAATGTGCGGGCTCCATTGAAAATGAATGGCTGCTGCCCGCGGATAGAACGTGGACTGCTCACGGACGAGAGCACATTACGTCTTCTGGACTCATTAGGCCAGTACCAGAGCCACATGGATGGAAGAATTCAGCCAATTCCATTGACCTTAATGTTCCATGTTTCACATGACAATGACGGCTCAGGACTGCTCATCGAGCCTTTGACATAGTTCCACTAGTTCTCAATAGTGGCCGTAGAGCACAAAAAGTGCAGCAAAGCTCAAAGTAATTTGTTTCTACTTAATCTTTGCTTGTGACATACAGTAGTGGTTCTGTCTCTGTGATGCAGTTGTACTGTACGTGAATCACGTCACCGACCAACGTCCTTTACCCCGCTTGTCACAACTCTGAATTTCATGGCTCTGGTAATCAAACAGTCCAGTAAGGAAGGAAGAGGCAATTACACACAGTCAGGTGCCCACCGCTAATCAAACAGTCTGGTGGGCCTATGAGCATGATTAAGGGGACTCACTGACTACAAGGTCCCCCAAGGTCACCCTGCCAACTGGCTAGGAACTGAAATCAGGATGAACCACGCACACATACTCGTGCACGCTCGCACACACGCAGGCATGCACACACGCATGCACGCACGCACGTAGGCATGCACACACACACGCACGCACACACGCACACGCACACACACACACACACACACACACACACACACACACACACACACACACACACACACACACACACACACACACACACACACACACACACACACACACATTAACAGCTGGGCCAGAACAGCAGGATCCCTCTCAGAGTTACTACCTGTGTCTTTAGCTTTGGTGTGTGAACAGAACATGGAAATAGCTGCATAGTACAGGTACGCTTATATTACAATGAGACAGCATTTCATAATTGCCCGAGTCAAGTCAAGTCAAGTCAAGTCAAATTCTAAGTTAATTTGTTGCCATTCCTGATGGGCAAGTAGTTTTGTAGGTCAACATAACTCAATAGGCAGAAAAAACCAACACATCATCCAAGAGGGGGGAAAAGTCCAGATAGTGTGCACCTGTCGACTTCCGACTTCTTAATCTGTTACTTGAGGCTCTCAGTATTGTCATAGCCAGGGTTCCCACTCTAATTCAGATATAAAATTTCATGATTTTCCATGACTTTCCAGACCCAAAAAGCAGAATTTCCATGATTATTTCCGTTAAAAAATGACATAATTTTTTTTTTTTTTTTTTTAAAGTGTGAAAACTGAAGATTATCTTCATCCCTAGAGCCGACGCCGAGCCACCGCCAGACTTCAGTGGGCTCATTGAATTCTAGAGTGTTGCATATAACAGTGTGAAACCAAACAGTCTCTGGCGAATTTTAGGGTAACCAGTAAGGAACAATGTTATACACCAAACAAAAAAGTTTCTGCTTTCACACAACTGTTAAAATTCCATGATATTCCATGACTGTGCATACAAAATGGTAAAATTCCATGACTTTCCATGACAGGAAAAACTTTTATGAAATTCCATGATATTCCAGAAATTCCATGACCCATGGGAACCCTATGTTGTTATGATGTAGTTGAGTATTTTCAGCAAATAGTGACTAGGCCCGCTGGCGACCCCATCTGCACTAAGAGGCTAAGTCTTCCTTGCCTTTTGGTCCTTGGTATCTCTGCCTAAAGCTCCCACTGTCTTTGCTATGCTACCTGTGTCTAAGCCTTGCTTGGTGCCAGCGCATCACATTGTCTTCTCTTCGCTACCTTTGGCTAACACCAGTTTTGTGCCAACACATCTACTGTTCACATATGATCTGTTAATGAGCTCATCCACTCCCATGGTGAGAACCCATTCACCTGGCGAGCGCGGACACACACACTCACACACACTCACACACACCACACTTTGGGGTGGGGAATTTGGTGAGGAGCACGCAAGCACGCACGCACGGACACACACACACACACGCACACACATACACACAAACACACTCCCATGGTGAAGACACGGTTCACCTGGCGAACAAACACACACACACACGCACCGGCGCACGTACAGTAAACACAACCACTCCCATGGCGAGGGCCTGTCTACCTGCCGAGCTAACGTCTGACCGTATGTTTCTTAGGAGTTGGCCGACCGACCGACCGACCAAACAACAGTAGGTGCGTGTGTGTGTGGGTGTGTGTGTGTGGGTGTGTGTGTCTTAAGAGCTGACTGAGCAAAGAATTGCCTGCCAGCTGCCCCCTACCTACCACAGTACCTGGAGAACAAGGCACCTGAAGGGTGTGTGTGTGCGTGTATGTGTGTGTGACTCTGTGAGTGTGTGTGTGTGTGTGTGCGCGCGCATGCGTGCGTGTGTGCGTGCGTGCAAGGGCTGTAATGATACACTCAACTCACGATTTAGTTCTCATCACTATTTCTGACCTATCGCTCAATACAGTCCACGATTTTTTTACATGTACGTTTTTGATGATCGTTTTTAGGTAGAATAGGTTACATGAGGCTACTAAAATGTTTTTAAAAAATGTTTCAAAATAATAATGATATCATACTGTATCATGTGGTTGTTTTCTAGACTGAATGGTAACGGAATTTTGAAAGGGCGTATCACGACACTGCCTCCTTAAGTTGCATCACGATACAGTATCGTAACTCTGCGTATCACGAATTCCTGGTTTGATATAATATCCTTACAGCCCTAATGCATGATGGATACAGCACATACATGCAGCCCGAATGCGTACCGTACAGGGTGTCATTGCACTCCTCTACACCAGTGGTTCCCAACCTATGGGTCGGGACCCAACCTATGGGTCGCCAAAGATCCACAGAGGGTCGCGAAGCCCTGTTGATTTTAAGGGGTTTACACTGTATAGCCCATGTTGAATAAATAGAATATAATTAGATAAAAAGAATAATAACAATAAAAATATATAATAAGAATAAAAAGACAACTAAGATGAGTTTTTGCAGGAAACAGAGTATCATGTGACTCCCTCTCGTGCGGGCGCTCGCTCGGTTGGGTCACCACAGCTTACATATGGGTAAAGGTTGGGAACCACTGATTTTACGATCGCTGCGCAGAATCAAAGGAAAGGACTGGTGAGATTAAACAAAGAGGGACTGCAGTCGGATGCAGATGTGTGTTCAGTTCCTATTCAAATTCATGACAATTAATAATATAATGTTGGTCAGGGCTTTAAACTTATTGACTTATTGGTGAAATAATTTCCTTGGGGGAAAAAAAAAACAAAATCAGATGTCACACGCCCCCCCTGAGATGCCTCCGCGTCCCCCCAGGGGGGCTTACGCCCCACTTTGAGAAACACTGCTCTACACATCGACTCTGCACTGGGTATGCCGGTGTCCCACCAAGACATCCTCCCCATCCTACATAGTATCCTACATATAGGCTGCAAGCATAACTCCAACCCTAGTCATCCTCCCTATCCTCCATAGTCTCCTACATATAGGCTATTAACATAACTCCAACCCTAGCCAAGACATCCTCCCTATCCTACAAAGTATCCTACATATAGGCTGCTAGCATTACTCCAACCCTAGTCAAGTTAACATAACTCCAACCCTAGTCAAGTTAAGTCAAGTCAAGTCAGCTTTTATTGTCAATTTCTTCATATGGAGGAAATACAAGGAAACTGAAATTGAGTTTCTCTCTCTGTACCATGAAAGGACATAGACATTCACAGGACTGACATTTACAGACTGACATCAAAGTGCAACCTAGACCCTAACCCCTACTGGATCTACGTACTGTACTGCCCTACAATTTCAGAACACAGTATAATTCAAAATGGAAAACTGAGAAATACAGGCTTTAAAGTTTCCTTTTTGGCCACGCAACCGAGTTGGAGGTAAAGTTTTCATGACACTTCCATATAATACTTTTTAATGGTGGAAACTTATGCACGCAAGAAAAAAAAAAAAAACAACATTCTCATTACTTTTTAGCTGAAAAAACAATATACTGCGTTCTGTTGTGGTATTACTGTCTACACCAAAACCACGGTGTCAATGGAGAAGTGCAGTATAATTCGCATTATACTGCGTTCTTGGCTAGTACGACGTAACCTCCTAAAACCAAAAAGCGCAGTATAATCAGTTTTTAGCGTTTTTTTCCGAAACGGGACCAAGTTGGAACAAAAAATTTTNACACAAGAAAAAGAAGGTATTTTAAAGCCAATTTCCGGTCAAAACTAATTTTCGACCGTTTTCAAGATACTGCGGTCTGAAATGGTAGGGCAGAGTAGTGTTCTGTGATGGCTCTGTAGGACAGCTTACTGTGTAGGGAAAACTCACCGGACTCAGTCTACAGCAGTGGACGCTGCACCAGCTTACCTGGCCGAGTTTATGTGAGTGTGTGTGTGTGTGTGTGTGTGTGCCAACCAACTTGCCCTTTACCTACAGCAGTACATGGCCATGGTGTGTGTGTGTACTGTATGTTAGTGAACCATCCGGAGTCTCTGCGCCACCTTACCTGGCAGTGTGTGTGTGTGCCTACAGTGCCTTTGCCCCACAGTGTGTGTGTGTGTGCCTACAGTGCCTTTGCCCCACAGTGTGTGTGTGTGCCCTCTCCCTACAGTGCCTTTGCCCCACAGTGTGTGTGTGTGCCCTCTCCCTACAGTGCCTTTGCCCCACAGTGTGTGTGTGTGTGCCTACAGTGCCTTTGCCCCACAGTGTGTGTGTGTGTCCTCTCCCTACATTGCCTTTGCCCCCGTGTGTGTGTGTGTGTGTGTGCCCCCTCTCCCTACAGTGCCTTTGCCCCACAGTGTGTGTGTGTGTGTGCCCTCTCCCTACAGTGCCTTTGCCCCACAGTGTGTGTGTGTGTGTGTGCCCCCTCTCCCTACAGTGCCTTTGCCCCACAGTGTGTGTGTGTGTGTGCCCTCTCCCTACAGTGCCTTTGCCCCACAGTGTGTGTGTGTGTGCCTACAGTGCCTTTGCCCCACAGTGTGTGTGTGTGCCCTCTCCCTACAGTGCCTTTGCCCCACAGTGTGTGTGTGTGTGCCTACAGTGCCTTTGCCCCACAGTGTGTGTGTGTGCCCTCTCCCTACAGTGCCTTTGCCCCACAGTGTGTGTGTGTGTGTGCCATCCGATCTTTGCGCAGCTTCATTGACTCTGTGTGCGTGTGTGTGTGTGTGTGTGTGTGTGTGTGTGTGTGTGTGTGTGTGTGTGTGTGTGTGCGCCGTCCGACCTCTCTCTGCACAACTTCAATGACTCTGTGTGTGTGTGTGTGTGTCTATGTGTGTGTGTGTGTGTGCCCCCTCTCCCTACAGTACCTATGCCCCTCAGTGTGTGTGTGTGTGTGCGGTCCGCTCTCTGCGCCACCTTACCCGAGTGAGTTTTCCACTGCGTCTTCCACCTCCACCTCCACCTCCACCTGCGCTTGCATACTATTTTCCGCCGGGCGCTCCAAACAGCCCGCGAGCGCCAGAGAGGCGGCCATGTCTACGTCCGTCCCCGTCCCCTTGCCCGTCCCCGTGCCTGTCCCCGTCCCCCGGGAGAGGATGCTGCGCTTGGCAACCTGCGCCGCACGTTTCCGCGGCGACCGAGACCCTGGCAGCAGCAGTGGCGGTGGCGGCGTGCTGATGACCTCATCGCGAGGCCCCGTGAGGCTGCCCTCCCCGCGCCTGACTGAAAGCGCCATCTGTAGGGCTGCAGACGCCTCTCCGCTCCGCTCCAACCACAACCCGCCCCCTCCCCTCCCCGACACACACACACACTCCCTCACACACCCACACTCACACTCCCTCACACACCCACACTCCCTCACTCACTCACACACTCAGTCACTCACGCACGGCCCCCTGCCACTCCTCCGTCTGTCCTGGCCAAAAGGATGATTGCTTAACAGCTTGATGATGCCTTCATTTGATTTGCGTCCTGATGAGCCTTCTTTGCTTCCCTTCCTTGCTCGCTCACATGCTTGTCTGAACTGCACGGTACGCACACAGACACACACATACTTACACACATGTACACACACACACACGCACACACACACCTCCATACACACACACATACGCAGTAGAGCAGAGCTCTCTCCTCTCTTCTCTCTCCTGCTCTCCTCTCTTCTCTTCCCTGCTCTCCTCTCTTCTCTTCCCTGCTCTACGCGCTCAGCTTTTAGCGCTGCCCTTGCACCGCCGCTCTCTCCTCTCCAGAAGGACAGAGCAGACACCGGATCCATCAGAACAAGAGAGGGAGAGGGAGAGAGGGAGAGAGGGAGAGAGGGACAGGGATAGAAGTAGAGCTAGAGGGAATGATAGCAGGAGAGAGAGAGAGAGAGAGAGAGAGAGAGAGAGAGAGAGAGAGAGAGAGAGAGTATAAGTTCAGCTTCCTCCAAAGAGAGAGAGAAGAAGAGAGGAAGAGAGAGAGGGTTAGAGGAGGAGAGAGAGAAAGAATAAGAGAGGAAGAGAGAGAGGGTTAGAGGAGAGTGAGAAAGAAGAAGAAGAAAGGAACGGAGAGAGGGACAGAGGAGAAGAGAAAGAAAGAAGAAGAGAGGAAGGGAGAGAGGTATAGAGGAGAAGAGAAAGAAAGAAGAAGAGAGGAAGGGAGAGAGGTATAGAGATGGAGAGAGAGAAAGAAGAAGAGAGGAAGGGAGAGAGGGATAGAGATGGAGAGAGAGAAAGAAGAAGAGAGGGAGGGAGAGAAGGACAGAGGAGGAGAGAGAGAAAGAAGAAGAAAGGAACGGAGAGAGGGACAGAGGAGAAGAGAAAGAAAGAAGAAGAGAGGAAGGGAGAGAGGTATAGAGGAGGAAGTGAGGAAAGAGAAAGAAGAGAGGAACGGAGAGAGGGATAGAGGAGGAGGCTGAGAGAGAAAGAAGGCAGGCAGGCAGGCAGGTGGGAAGGAGGAGGGGAGGAGGAGGGGAGGAGGGGGGTACTGAGCTAGAGGGGAGGTGAGAGTGACAGAGTGAGATAAGCAGAGGTGGCTATAATTGAGACTGAAATGAAGACTGATAGACAGACAGAGGGACAGACAGACAGACAGGCGGACAGAGAGGCAGACAGGGAGGCTCTGTGAAACACACAAAATCCACCCACGTGTGCAAAATGTAGACAGAGAGAGAGAGAGAGAGAGAGAGGAAAGGAAAGAGGCAGAGGACAACTTCTCTGTGTGTGTGTGTGTGTCTGTGTGTGTGTGTGTGTGTGTGTGTGTGTGTGTGTGTGTGTGTGTGTGTGTGTGTGTGTGTGTACTTTGTATATGTGTGTATGTGAATGTGTGTGTGCATGTGTTTGTGTGTGTGTGTGTGTGTGTATGTGAATGTGTGTGTGTGTGTGTGTGTATGTGAATGTGTGTGTGTGTGTGTGTATGTGTATGTGAATGTGTGTGTGTGTGTGTGTGTGTGTGTGTGTGTGTGTGTGTGTGTGTGTGTGTGTGTGTGTGTGTGTGTGTGTGTGTGTGTGTGTGTGTGTGTGTGGTTTCTGGTGATGCCACCTTAGCACTTGCTTGTGTTCTGCTGCCTGAGCTCCAGTCACCTGAGGTCTTCCACCTGCACTGCAACCGTCTGGAAATGTTGTCCTTGTACGCTAGCACTGCTACTGCTGTTACAGTCAGAGTTGTATATGCTAGAAGTCGAAGTACTCTTACAACACTGGGGATGTATAATATGATTTGAACTTTGCAATATGGTACTACTAGTGTTGTAATTACATCGGTAAGAGTAGTTTTACTTCTAGAGAGAAGAGTTCATCCAGGCACTCCAAAATAAGGTGTCCAAACGGGAAGTTACATTAAAAAGCCTTTAATGGTACTGGGCTGGGGTTACATTAAAAAGCCGACATGTTTCGACCTCACCAGGTCTTCATCAGGGCTAGGTCGAAGACCTGGTGAGGTCGAAACATGTCTGCTTTTTAATGTAACCCCAGCCCAGTACCATTAAAGGCTTTTTAATGTAACTTCCCGCTTGGACACCTTATTTTGGAGTGCCTGGATGAACTCTTCTCTCTACATGAACTGATCCCCGATATCCAAGAGCACCCAACAAACCTAAATGAACAGACTGAAGACTGCTTGAGCTTCCAGCCACCTGTGTGCCTTTCTAGTTTTACTTCTACTTTACACAACGATACCGCTGCGCTTAAGTTCGATACGCTCAAGTACGATAGCTCAGTGCTACCGATACTGTATGAGGCTTCAGGCGGGAGGTATACTAATGGTTACAGCTGCTGATTCTACTGCTGATTCTACTTCTGTGACCGAAGTCAAAACCCAGTCCAGTCTCGAAACCACAGCTTGGCAGCAAATGGCGGTACAGAAGCAAAATGTATTAGTGCATTGAGCGACCAAAGGGAATTTGGTGAATTTGAGAGGGCAATGCTAATTGGGTAAGAAGGGTGAGAAAGAGAAGACTCAGTTGGCTAAGGGTGCCGTACCATAAATCTAGGGACCTGGGTTTGAGCATGATGTAATTTTGTCATCGTTCCCCATCTCATTCTCACACTCATTTCACTCTCTCACTGTCTTGTCCGACTACAGACACCCCAAGAACCCCAACAACACCCCAAAAACATTATCTGTAGAATAAAAGTGTGTGTGTGTGTGTGTGTGTGTGTGTGTGGTATACAGTGTAAAATGCAAGCGTAGCACTCAGGGCTTTTCCCTCCTCATCATCTAGATCCTCTTGCAGAGAGAGAGAGAGAGAGAGAGAGAGGGTTGCATCCAGTTTCACCTAACACACACACACACACACACACACACACACACACACACACACACACACACACACACACACACACACACACACACACACACACACACACACACACACACACACACACACACACACACACACACACACAGCTCCACAGCTGAGGTCACACACACACACACACACACACATAGCAACCCAATGCCTCTGGTCTACCCCCTCGATGGATGGAAAAAGAGAAAAGTGTCAGGCCATCAATGCAACGGACGAGTGTAGAATCAAACAAAAGGGCACAGATCTGACTCACTCGATGATCAGCCAGATCTTTACCACCTTCCCCTCTCTTTCCTTCCCCCTCTCTTTGCTTTTGTGCCCCCCATATTACACTCTTATCTTTATCTTTACCCACCCTAAAGCAGCATACACACACAAAGCTAGCTTTTCGCTTGCTCGCCTACTCGCCACTCGTTCATGGAACGCTCGCTGAAAGTTCCCGCGGCTTTAACTGCCAAAGAACAGGCGAGAAGTACCGAACTCTGCATTCCAATTGGTTACTCGAAGATGAAATATTTCCAACTCGCCTACGAGTCTCGCTGGTACACATCGAGATTCTATTGACTTAATTCGCTGAGCGAGTAACTAGTAGCGGCGTGTGTACGGCCCTTAACAATCAGTAACAACTATTGCATGAGAAACTTATGTTTAATGTGAAATAATCTGTTTGTATGTATATGCTACTAGACACCTTAATTTCTTTCGGGCTTAATAAATGCTTCTCTACTTTACTCAACTCTACTCTACCTACCTTCCCTGCTTTAAAACCAACTTCCATTCCTTTCTCTTGTCTTGTCTTCACTTCTCTTTCCTCTCCTTATTGTTCCTTGTCTTTCCTTTCCTTCACTTCTGTTTCTGTCCTAATCTTTCCCTATTCTCATTCCTTCTTTTCTCTTCTCTTCTCTTCTCTTCTCTTCTCTTCTCTTCTCTTCTCTTCTCTTCTCTTCTCTTCTCTTCTCTTCTCTTCTCTTCTCCTCTCTTCTCTTCTCTTCTCTTCTCTTCTTCCCTACCTCCCTAACTCTTTCCCTCCTTCTCTTCTTATTTGTCATCTTCTTTCTACTCTTCCTTTCCATCATTTCTCCTTTCTCTCTTTCTATCATCTCCTCATCCTCCTCATTTGCTCCTCCTCACTCCTCCTCTTCGGACTCCTTCCTCTCTCCCCTCTGTCCCTACTTTTCTGTCTGTTAGAGCCATTTTGCCCCTCCTCCTCTGTTTGTTCCTTCCTCTGCCTCCTCTCCTCTTCTTTGCTCCTTCCCCTCTCTCTTCTCTCCTTCTTTTCCTCCTTCTCTGCTTTCCCTTCTCCCTCTCCTCTCCCTCTCTGTCTCTCTCTTCTCCTCTCTCCCTCTTTTCCTCCTTCTCTTCATTCCCTTCTCCCTTTCCTCTCCCTCTCTGTCTCTCTCTTCTGCTCTCTCCTTCTTTTCCTCCACCCCTTTATTTCCCTTCTCCCTCTCCTCTCCCTCTCTCTCCCTCCTCTCCTCCTCTCTCCTTCCTTTCCCTTCTCTCCTTTCCTCTCCCTCTCTGTCTCTCTCCTCTCCTCTCTCCTTCTTTTCCTCCTTCTCTGCCTTCCCTTCTCCCTCTTCCTCTCCCTCTCTGTCTCCCTCTCCTCCTCTCTTTTCCTCTCTCCCTCTCTCCCTTCCCTCTTCTCCTCTCTCCTTCATGTCTGCTGCCGGACTGCAGGAGGTGATTTATTGTTTGCTCCCGTGCCGCCGCGAGGAAGAAAACCTCTCGAGCGTTCGGCAGGAGCAAGCCACTGTGTGATTGAAAGTCGGCAGGCAGGATGGAGAGATGCAGGCAGAGGAGAAAGAGAAAGAGAGAAAGAGAGAGGGGGAGAGAAGGATAAAGTCATGGAAGGATGGACAGATGGAGAGATGGATGGAGAGATGGAGAGAGAGATGGAGGGAGAGGTACGGAGGCATAGACGGACTAAGAGAAGTGGAAGGCTGGAGAAGAGAGGGATGGAGAGAGAAAGAGAGGTGTAATGGAGGAATGGAGGATGGAGAGGTAGGAGAAGGGAGGGCAGTGGAGTGGAGGCGATGGAGGGATGTAGGGACATATGTAGGGAAGAAAAGCTAGGATGAAGGGATAGATGGGGTGATGGAGAGGGAGCGATTTTCAGCAGCTTCAGGTGTTCTGGCATGCAGCACAGCGGGGAGTCAGACAGCAATACTCCACTCCTGGGAACCATGCCAGAGGGAGGGAGGGAGGGAGAGAGGGAGGGAGAGAGAGAGAGAGAGAGAGAGAGAGAGAGAGAGAGAGAGAGAGCGAGAGAGAGAAAGAGAGAGATATGCTAGAGGATAGAGGGAGGGTGGGGGGTGGGGGTTGCAGGAATGACAGAGAAAGAAAAAGTATGAGGGAGTGCAAGGGAAGTAAGGGGGAGAGGAGAGATGGAGAGATGGAGAGAGGGGGAGACATGGAAGGAAAGAAGGAGAGAATGAGTGACAAAGACAGAGTGAGAAAGTGAGAAGGTGAGAAAGAGGGAGATCAGGAGAAAGAGAAGGAGAGTGAGAGGGAATACATCAGTGAGGAAAAGTGAAGTGAAAAAGAGACGGACAGAGAGGACTGCAGGAGGAACAAAGGACTAAAACAGGTGGAGAGAGAGAGGAGGAGAGGAGAAAAGAGAGGAGAAAAGAGAGGAGAAAAGTGTACAGTACGTAGAGGAATGGGTGCAGACTAGAGGGAGGGAGTAGAGACTGGGGGTGCATTGTCCAGTAGCAGTTTTGCCAGATTGAGTGGCCATAGAAATCAATAGAATTAGGCAGGATTTAGTGCATCCAGGCTGGGTTTTGAGCATTTGTTGGGCTGGAAATCATCTGCCTCATCTGGCAAGCCTGCCCAGTAGTGAGCTGTCAGCCCAGTGGTGTAGTCTACGTAGAACGCGGGTACACGGAGTATACCCACTTCTAAATTTCAGGGATTTCAGTATACCCACTTAAAATTGATTGATCCATTATTTTGAATAGCACAAATATATACAGTATACCCACTTCAAAAAATGCTCGAATATACAGTATACCCACCATAACCCAGTAGTGAGCTGTCAGCCTATGATGCCTCTGCTTCAGGAAGCCGTGCTGTAGTCTTACCCTGTGCCCACTGCCAAGGCTGGCACCACCTCTGTGTTGGCACCACCTCTGTGTTGGCACCACAGCTACGGTGTGTTAGTCAGCCCCCACGCGAGCAGCCTGGCATACAGTTAGATGGCAGTGCCCACTTGTACTGATGTCGGATGGGAATGGCTGGCATTACCTACTCTAATGTTTCCCAACCAGGGGTACGTGTACCACTAGGGATACGCGAACACACTGCAGGGGGTACTTGGAAAGATGTTTCTATAATAACAAATGTATGGAGCAGTCACATCAGTACAGAGAAATCGATATAGAACCTGAATTAGGGGGTACTCATGGCACAACTAAGAGGTTTAGGGGGTACGCGAGACAAAAAAGGTTGGGAAACACTGACCTACTCTACTGGTGTTGGACTGGCATGGGTGGCATTACCTATTCTACTGATTCTACTGGCACGGGTGGCATTACCTATTCTACTGATTCTACTGGCATGGGTGGCATTACCTATTCTACTGATTCTACTGGCACGGGTGGCATTACCTATTCTACTGATTCTACTGGCATGGGTGGCATTACCTATTCTACTGATTCTACTGGCATGGGTGGCATTACCTATTCTACTGATTCTACTGGCACCGGTGGCATTACCTATTCTACTGATTCTACTGGCACGGGTGGCATTACCTATTCTACTGATTCTACTGGCACGGGTGGCATTACCTACTGTGCGGATGTGGATTGCATGGATGTTGGGCTGGCAGCATTTCTCACCAGGTCAAGGTTGAGGGTGAGGGTTGGATGATAGAGCTGCACAAGACTACCACAGACTAGGCTGTGCCAACGCAGGCACAACAAATGTACTTAAAATGCATTATTTAAAAAGAGAGACCAAATGTGGCCAAAGTAAAAGTGAATGGAACAATGGAATAAGTGGAGTACCAGCTACCATATGTAACATTGTGTGCTATTGTTATACTTATACCACAAATTTACTTCTACTTTTCCTTTGGCCACCTCTGTGAGAGACCAACCGCTTATAGCCCTGGGTGTGTGTGTGTGTGAATGATTACAGGGACGCATAGACTATCTTGCCTCCAGCCTCGCCATCTGTCAGCAGGCTGTCCTAGCTCAGAGATTGGCATAAACACATACAGCACAGTACACTACCCTCCCTTATGACTACAGACACATACTGTAGAATACCTGCCAAGCTCAGGCTTCCCTATCCCAGAGACTGGCAGAGGCAAATACAATATCCTGTCTACAGCCTAGTCTTCTAACTGCAGATGTAATTTGTACGTATTTTTATTTTTCATGCATAGGGGTGGCCATCCAGTGTGCCCCATCATTTATGCTACACCCATCACTAGGGTCCCTCGCACCGGGGTCACCAATCCCGGGGGTCCCTCACATGGATTTATGGTTCACACACATTGGGTACGCTTCCGATGGCCTCACGGTAACCATCCCACTGCTGACACCATTTGTAGTAAAGGGGAGTAGAGTTGCCCAGCTGGGATTTGTGCCTTCTGGATAGTAAACTGGGGCTCTGACCGCTACACCAAAGAGCCAGGCTCGTTGGTGTGACACCCACAACCCTAGTGATGGTCACTCCATCACAGCGATGATATTACATTAACCTACACTTAGCTGAAGCTTGTATCCAAAGCGACTTACACTTATTTAGGTTCAGGGTATTGGTTATAGGCCCTGAAGCAATGTGGGGTTAGGTGCCTTGCTCAAGGGCACTTCAGCCATGGATGAAGATTCTGGTAAGGGTGGGATTTGAACCTGCAACCCTCTGATCTAAAGGCCAGCGCTCTAACCATTGAGCCATGGCTGTCCCCCGTATACAGAGCGTATACCACCGTACGTACCTACAGCCCATCTTTCTCACTGCAGGCTGCCTTGGCAGGCAGGCAGGCAGGCAGAGAGGCAGGCAGGCAGAGAGGCAGGTAGGCAGAGAGGCAGGTAGGCAGAGAGGCAGGTAGGCAGAGTCTCTAAAGCAGGTGGACAAGGTAATGTGTGAAATGAGTTGGCTAACAGCATAGAGCCACCGCACTAGGATACACAAACACACACGCAGACACGGGCATGCACACACACGCACACACACACACACACACACACACACACATACACTCACACACACACGCACACACACACACACACACACACACACACTCACACACACACGCACACACACACACAAACAAACACACACAAGGTGCAAGGTGCTGTCTGTGACAGAGAAACTCTGTTGTCCGTCTGTGTGAGATAGAGAGAGACAGAGAGAGAGAGAGACAGAGAGAAATTGTGCTCTCTGAGAGAGAGAGAGAGAGAGAGAGAGAGAGAGAGAGAGAGCACCCTCTGTTGTTGAGGGAGAGACTGTACTGTCTATATGTCAGGGAGAGACTGTGTTGTCTGTATGTCAGGGAGAGACTGTACTGTCTATATGTCAGGGAGAGACTGTGTTGTCTGTATGTCAGGGAGAGACTTGGTTTGTGTGTGTGTGTGAGGGAGAGACTTTGTGCGTGTCAGTGACGGTGCTTCTCTCATCACAAGATTTTCGGTAACACTTTACAATAAGGGTACATGGATGATATTGGAATTATGTTGGAAGTAATGTATGATTCATGGTTAATTAACATATGACTTATGTATGCAGTGATGGTTAATATACTAGTAATGAGAAGGGAGTCCTACTTGGAATCATAATGACCCACTATTAAATAATTGTGCAAATCAAAGATGAATTCATGGTGTGAGTTCCAAGTGTTAATATACCACGTATTAAGACTGCTGATAACACTGCTGTTAATATCATGTGTCCAAGTGTTATATTGTGTATTAACACTGCTGTTCATATATCGTGTATTAACACTGCCAGATCGATCCTTATCAGAATTCGACCTTAGTTAAGGGGTGGAACTAATTGATAGAGTTGGCCTATCTCTTCCATGCAGCAGATGCTGAGTGTAGAAGTTAAGTTAACATGGTGGATGAAAGGTACATTTAAAGTGCAAAATTATACTGGAAATGAATCCCATGCTAAAAATCCTGCCTTATCTGCTGAAGGCTGCGTGACACCACTGTGCCAGGAAGATGTTGCGATAGGGCACCGTTGGCTCTGCGCTGTTTGAAACGTGAAGGGGTGCTTGCAACCTTCATATCGTTCACCTACTGGCTGTGGCCTAGAAGCCGCCTCTTCTGGACACACAGTCCCTGGCGCAATGTTTTGCCACTCTGGCCACAGACATCATTTCCCACTTCACATTCTTGTGACCAGCCGCACCCATTTGTTGTGGGTGGGGGGGGGGGGGGGGGGGGGGGGGGGGGGGGGGGGGGGGGGGGGGGGGGGGGGGGTGTATTATTGGGTAGGCCTTCGTCTAAGATGATCTTGTAACCAGCACCACACAAGTAATATTTTTCTGTATGAGGTCACATCTAAAGTAATGATTAATTAATGTATTATTTAACAACATCTTTTGAGTCATGATATAAGTCATGATGACTGTGGCATTAGCTAATGTATAAAGAAGAGATATTCCAAGTGTGTTAATATATACTCACAAAAGATTTTAAGCGTAACTAATGACTCTTTGCCCCTTATTCTGCAGTCATGACATTATAATGAGTACTATACCATTAGCTAATGCATGAAGAAGTGATATTCAGAATGTGTTACTATGTACTCAGAGAAGAACTTCTGATTAACTAATGTTATCAATAAAAACACCAGATTGTGTACAAGTTTTAATAAGCAAAAATGTTAAACAAGGGATCACACAGTAACATACCACAGGCTTACATACATGTATCTATAGGGGGGGGGGGGGAGAGAGACAGAGAGAGAGAGAGAGAGAGAGAGAGAGAGAGAGAGAGAGAGAGAGAGAGAGAGAGAGCGACAGACAGACAGACAGACAGACACACACACACACACACACACACACACACACACACACACACACACACACACACACACACACACACACACACACACACACACACACACACACACACACACACACACAAAGCCATTCTCCTGAAAACGTCCAAAAGGTTAGTCCATAGTTTACAGATGCATAGCAAGATGCATTGTCCTATATGAAACTGATGCATAGCAAGATGCATTGTCCTATATGAAACTCGGAAAGTCCAAGTTGCATGGTCCACAGAGAAAGCTGGGCTTGACATACTGGGAGGCGCACAAGGTGTTTGGATCCGCAAACCACTGACAGTGGTTCACTGTGAAGTGCCTGTAGGTCAAATGGTTGGAGATCGTTGAGAGTTTGCAGCTATTGAAAGTTGTTTCCATAATAAAAGCAAGGTGAGCCTCCCAACACCCCCTTGACCTCATCATAAGCCTGCCAACGTCCCCCTTAGTATTAAATTAAAAAATAAAATGGACTAATGCCCCCTAAAGGCAACTAAGCACCGCAGCCATCTCAACCTCCCCTGGGGGGCTGGAGAGGTACCACTGTGAAGCAGTACAGCAACATGTTGTTGGACCACCTTAAGCTTTGATGATGTCACCCATGGTGCTGCATATTTTCAAAAAACTTGCAGGCCAAGCTGCATGGATTTTATCTGACATTGTTCCCTTCTCCTTTTAATATCTGTATCACTTTGGTCAGTTTTGTACTGTTTTATGTGCTTTATAAGGTAAATGTACTTACTTACTTGCTTTACTTTCTTGTATATTTACAGTATCACCACAGAAGGGCCGGTGCAACATGGCGACGGAAAAAGTGGGTATTAAGAATATTAGGAGTAGGTGACCACCAGAAACGTCCTGTCTTGTGGCTGGTGAGGAGAAGCTGGTGTGGTTAAACACGTGCGTCCGGGAACCACCGTCATCAGTGACCAATGGGGTGCTTACAGGAGTGCATTGGCTGCGACAGGCTACAGGCACTTCACAGTGAACCACTGTCAGTGGTTTGCGGATCCAAACACCTTGTGCGCCTCCCAGTATGTCAACCCCAGCTTTCTCTGTGGACCATGCAACTTGGACTTTCCGAGTTTCATATAGGACAATGCATCTTGCTATGCATCAGTTTCATATAGGACAATGCATCTTGCTATGCATCTGTAAACTATGGACTAACCTTTTGGACGTTTTCAGGAGAATGAATGTGTGTGTGTGTGTGTGTGTGTGTGTGTGTGTGTGTGTGTGTGTGTGTCTGTCTGTCTGTCTCTCTCGCTCTCTCTCTCTCTCTCTCTCTCTCTCTCTCTCTGTCTCTCTCTCTCTCTCTCTCTCTCTCTCTCTCTCTCTCTCTCTCTCTCTCTCTCTCCCCCTATAGATACATGTACAGTATGTAAGCCTGTGGTATGTTACTGTGTGATCCCTTGTTTAACATTTTTGCTTATTAAAACTTGTACACAATCTGGTGTTTTTATTGATAATGTTAGTTAATCAGAAGTTATTCTCTGAGTACATGGTAATACATTCTGAATATCACTTCTTCATGCATTAGCTAATGGTATAGTACTCATTATCATGTCATGACCGCAGAATAAGGGGCAAAGATTCAGTAGTTAAGCCTAAAATATTTTGTGAGTATATATTAACACACTTGGAATATCTCTTCTTTATACATTAGCTAATGCCACAGTCATCATGACTTATATCATGACTCAAAAGATGTTGTTAAATAATACATTAATTAATCATTACTTTAGATGTGACCTCATACAGAAAAATATTACTTTTGTGGTGCTGGTTACAAGATCATCTTAGACGAAGGCCTACCCAATAATACCCCCCCACCCCTCAACAAA
This sequence comes from Engraulis encrasicolus, assembly GCF_034702125.1. Classification (NCBI taxonomy): domain Eukaryota; kingdom Metazoa; phylum Chordata; class Actinopteri; order Clupeiformes; family Engraulidae; genus Engraulis; species Engraulis encrasicolus. Next base: position 53,229,858 of record NC_085860.1, on the reverse strand, counting down.
TGGGTGCGGCTGGTCACAAGAATGTGAAGTGGGAAATGATCTCTGTGGCCAGAGTGGCAAAACATTGCGCCAGGGACTGTGTGTCCAGAAGAGGCGGCTTCTAGGCCACAGCCAGCAGGTGAACGATATGAAGGTTGCAAGCACCCCTTCACGTTTCAAACAGCGCAGAGCCAACGGTGCCCTATCGCAACATCTTCCTGGCACAGTGGTGTCACGCAGCCTTCAGCAGATAAGGCAGGATTTTTAGCATGGGATTCATTTCCAGTATAATTTTGCACTTTAAATGTACCTTTCATCCACCATGTTAACTTAACTTCTACACTCAACATCTGCTGCATGCATGAGATAGGCCAACTCTATCAATTAATTCCACCCCTTAACTAAGGTCGAATTCTGATAAGGATCGATCTGACAGTGTTAATACATGATATATTAACAGCAGTGTTAATACACAATATAACACTTGGACACATGATATATTAACAGCAGTGTTATCAGCAGTGTTAATACATGGTATATTAACACTTGGAACTCACACCATGAATTCACCTTTGATTTGCACAATTAGTTAATAGTGGGTCATTATGATTCCAAGCAGGACTCCCTTCTCATTACTAGTATACTAACCATCAATGCATACATAGGTCATGTGTTAATTAACTATAAATCATATTACTTCCAACATAATTCCAATAGCATTAATGTACCCTTATTGTAAAGTGTTACCAGATTTTCTTGACAAACAACGTGTTATTACTTTCGTTCCAACCACATTTTTTTTGCTCTTTTGTTCGTTGCTTTTTTCTACCACAGCAGTTTTCCCTTTCAGCGATTCTACCCTCTTTCATATACCACAAACCCCTGTTCTGTCTTATTATCCCTTTTTCTACTCTATCAGTTTTCCACTCTTTACTCCTCTCTTCCCCTCTCTCTCACCTCTTCCTACTCTCATTTCACCCTCCAACTCTCTGTTTCTCTCACTCCCATCCCTTCCTTTCTCTTTCTCCCGTCCTCTTCTCCATCTGTTTTGCCCACTATGGCCTACAGATGAATCCTCATCAATCACAGCAACTGCTATCAAAACACCAGTGAAGGCAATCATATCACATTATGATGCCCATTAGGCTAAAGCCAAACAAGAGTTTCTGAAGAGAGATGATGATAGAATCTGGTGATTTTTGCAGTAAAATGTGTTAGTGTTGCAAATGCTCTGTCATTGTGTGTCAGTATGTCTATGTGTCATAATGTCTCTTTGTGTCACATGCACACGCGCACAAGCGCACGGGCACACACACACACACACACACACACGAACACACACACAAATACGCGTGCACACACACACACACACACACACACACACACACACACACACACACACACACACACACACACACACACACACACACACACACACACACACACACACACACGCACACACACGCACACGCACACGCACACACACACACACACACACACGCACACACACACACACACACGCACGCACACACACACTCAGCTGGAGATAACCCTGAGAACACCCTGAGTCAACGTAGCCCTGTGTGTGACATCATGCATTGCATTCTTCGCTTGGCCGGCATACACTCTGAGATGATGCAAAAAGCCAGTGAACCCCTTCTCCTCCTTAGTGCAAAAAGTCACAGATACAGTTGAGAACGATATTATTAGTCCCCCTCCTGAAATTGGACATCTCTCATGCGGGGCATGTGCCAACCTAGGTAACAACTGATCAAAGTGCCAGTTTTGGTTCATAAATCATATTGAATATTAATGATCAGGGGGCTAATAATTTTGTACTTGTCATTTTGCCCTTTTTTGTTTAAATTCATTGTAACAATAGAAAAATGCAAATTCAACTCATTGGACATTATCTCCATCAGTGTATTTGTTTCCAGA
>NC_085860.1:53209286-53226786 GCF_034702125.1 Engraulis encrasicolus | reverse complement strand
CAACACAGACATAGCACCCTGTCCAACCTTGGATCATTCCCACACAAGCAAATGTGCACACACACACACACACACACACACACACAGACACACAGACACAGACACACACACACACACACACACACACACACACACACACACACACACACACACACACACACCATATACAGTACTCCAACCAATCATTGATGAGAGGAGTCCTCTGTGTAAGCCACATCAGGGCAATATGACAAACTGCTGCAGCTGCCTGTAGTACTGACTATACACATCAGACTGCCTGTGAAGACATAGATACACACATGCCCGCACACCAGAGGCGATTCCTCATTGAGTACAAGGGAGGCGCTGCCTCCTGTCCAAAATCACGGAGAATAGTATGTAAACTAATGCTTTACACGACTTAATAACATTGCTATTTCAGACCCACCTCCATAGAAAATGCATGTGCTCAACTTAGAGATGAAACCAATCTGTAATAAGATCCCGAGGCTCGCATACGTTTTTTTTCCCGCTCATGACAACGCAAGCGAGTCGAGTCTCAATGGACTTCAATGGCATGTGGGATTGTACGCTTTTTCAATGGCAAAATGCTAAACGGTCATTGGCTATTGCCGTGAAATGTTTTTGATTTTGAGACTGAGCCTCACTGGGAGTGAATGGAGAGGAGAGAGCGGGGGGAGGGATCGGAGACTGAGGCTCCGACTTGTAATTGGGTAAACCTTGTGTCAGTAGGCTACAGTAGTCCAAATGCAAATATGTTATTAATTTGAATGAGAAGTTGCGTCGTGGTAACCAGTGAGGAAGCTATTCATTGCGGTGTACTCCAGTTTTGTGTACATATTCTTGTAAACCTAGTGTTGCGAATAAAGTCTTAATAGTGGCACGTCCTTATCCTTTTTAATCTCCCAATTCAAAAGTTGAGGTTGTCTACTTCTCGTTAGGGCTAGCTTGCAAGAAAGCTAGAGAGCTATGCAAAATGCCAAGCATTGTGGATTAAATTCTGGCGAATTCCAGTCGTCCTTATGAGGAGAAAATGAATATCAAGGAGCAGAGCAGAGCACTGCCTAATATTGACTTGGTGAAAAAGGTAGGGAAGAACAACCGTTTCTTTTGAGCTTTCGTGGTGTCTGATCAACTGGTTAACTGCCAAGTCCCGTTTCCTACTGTGTTGGCAATGTCTGGTAAATAATTAAAGATTTTGCGACCTCTAGTGGTAAGTTAAGCCGTGCACCCAGTAATGAACAATTTCCGGTAACACTTTATAATAAGTACCCCTTTTTGAGCATTAGTTAACCCTTAGTTAAGCCTTATTTAAACATTAGTTAACCCTTAGTGAAGCACAAGTTAGTCATTATGTAAGTATTATTTCTTATTTCTTAATCATTAACTACTACCGTTAGTAAATGGTTTGTGTGTACTGATGTAACTGTTCGCTAAGCAAAGTTAAGCCTTAGTTAAGCCTTATTTTTAACATTAGTTAACCCTTACTGAATCACAAGTTAGGCATTATGTAAGTATTATTTCTCATTTCTTAATCATTAACTTCTACCGTTAGTAAATGGTTTGTGTGTGCTGATGTAACTGTTCGCTAAGCAAAGTTAAGCCTTAGTTAAGCCTTATTTTAACATTAGTCAACCCTTAGTGAATCACGAGTTAGCCATTATGCATTTCTTGGTAATGATTCGTTTATGGTGATTGAACTTTCTGATAAGCATTAGTAAACCATCATTAAAATGTCAGATAACCCACCTTTATTTATGAAAAAACATTATCTCTTTGTTGCCTCCTACCACCTAACCATTACCAAGTACTATTAGGCATGTATGGCAACAGTTTGTAAACTCTTGCTTTAGCATTATTGAAATCTTAATTAACCCTTTTGTAATGGTTAGTGTGTGATGACTGGTAACATGGCAAACAGTAAGTTGAGGCTCATGTGACTGCCCCTCATGGATGTTTCTGGACATTAACAAATGACTTGATAAGCATTGCTTATGCATTATCAAGGATTTATAACCCATTACTTAAGTATATCTGGGGAACTGATCTAAAGTGAAAACCTTCCCATGCTTTACAACACATTAACAAATGACTTGTTAAGCATTGCTTATGCATTATCAAGGATTTACAACCCATTACTTAAGTATATCTGGGGAACTGATCTAAAGTGAAAGCCTATTATGGCTTCACAACACATTAACAAATGATTTGATAAGCATTGCTTATGCATTATCAAGGATTTACAACCCATTACTTAAGTATATCTGGGGAACTGATCTAAAGTGAAAGCCTGTTATGGCTTCACAACACATTAACAAATGATTTGATAAGCATTGCTTATGCATTATCAAGAATTTTCAACTCATTACTCACTAATATCTGGGAAACGTTTAAAGTGAAAACCTTTCCATGCTTTCCAAAACATCAACAAATGACTTGATCAGCATTGCTTATGCATTATCAAGGATTTATAACCCATTATTTAAGTATACCTGGGGAACTGATCTAAAATGAAAGCCTGTTAAGGCTTTACAACACATTAACAAATGACTTGATAAGCATTGCTTATGCATTATCAAGGATTTAAAACCCATTACTTAAGTATATCTGGGGAACTGATCTAAAGTGAAAACCTGTTCAGGCTTTACAACGAATTAACAAATGACTTGATAAGCATTGCTTATGCATTATCAAGAATTTTAAACTCAATACCAACTCATATCTGGCAAGCTTTTAAAGTGAAAACCTTTCCATGCTTTCCAAAACATCAACAAATGACTTGATAAGCATTGCTTATGCATTATCAAGGATTTATAACCCATTACTTAAGTATATCTGGGGAACTGATCTAAAGTGAAAACCTGTTAAGGCTTCACAACACATTAACAAATGACTTGATAAGCATTGCTTATGCATTATCAAGTATTTATAACCCATTACTTAAGTATATCTGGGGAACTGATCTAAAGTGAGAACCTGATAAGGCTTTACAACGCATTAACAAATGACTTGATAAGCATTGCTTATGCATCATCAAGGATTTAAACTCCATTATTTAAGTATATCTGGGGAACTGATCTAAAGTGAAAACCTGTTAAAGCTTTACAACGCATTAACAAATGACTTGATAAGCATTGCTTATGCATTATCAAGGACTTACAACTCATTACTACGGCATATCTGGGGAACTTTTAAACTGAAAATCTTTCCATGCTTTCCAAAACATCAATAAATGACTTGTTGAGCATTGCTTATGCATGGGAGGCAACATCTGAGAGATCTTACTATTCTCATCAAAAATATTTACAAACCACTTACACAATACATTTGAGATGTGAGATGATGTGCTTCATGGTAACGGTAACACAAGACAGACAACTTCAATATCTTTAACTATTTAATTTTTAAAAGTAACAGTTATCAGCTTAAACAGTAACACAATGAAGAAAGAGAGATGAGGACTAGCAAAATGAAGAGAATAGATGAGGGGAGAGCTTGTGGAGAAGAGAGGGAGGCAAGAGAAGAGATATAGTGCATTCATTAATCAAAATTTTCTACTAGGGCCGGTGGCGTTCATGTGTGCTTCGGATGTCAGTGTTTGATATTTACGTAATTACCACATGAACGCACAATTAGGAACTGTACTGCATTTAAAAGATATTTTCTACTGGGCAGCAGCAGCGAGCCCGTACTTTTGAGCTCAGCCACTTTGCACTGTAGTTCAGGATTTCCCAAAATAGTTTTTATAATAAAAATATATTGAGAGTCTGTAATAGTGATCTAAAGTGAAAGCTGTAGAAACTGCATGATGACTTCTGTTCAGCTATGAAAATACTCCGGGTGTCGGCGGGCGTTATGGGAGAGAGGTGGCCGGGCGTTCACGGCCGCTATGGGAGATAAGGGTTAAAGGAACTTCTCTGACGATGGTGGTCCTTTGTAAAAAGTTTCAGGGGTAAACCGCCTTCATGATGCTACCTGTGAGGAAACAAACAAAAAAAGCACAGTTTTCAATTATGGGCAATATTATTGGACACAAGTCATGTAGAAAGCAATATGCACTAAGAAGCAGGAACTCAGACCGTTATCGACTTTTTCCATATACAGTCCCTTCCAAAGGGTTTGGAACAGAAAGGCGCATGACATTGGAGTACATCTCGTCTTATTTAAACCTACTGTATAAACATGCCATAGGGTCATTTCACGTGAAATCAGACACTTTGGGACCCAACCGACACCAGTGTTAATTTCGTGACGAAATATTTTCGCCATAATTATCGTTAACGATTGTTTTTCCCCTGACAACAATAAAACGATAACGAAAAAAACAGCATGTGTTTGTACGAAAAATATAACGATATTGATTTATATTTTCGTCAAAAAAATAAAAATGTGACTACAATACCATCGGAGACGAAAACCAATAGGAAGCATTTTTGTTAATATGTCACTGAAACATTGAAAAAGAATTTCCTGATCTTTCGCAAGTCGCGACCCATCTGCTCCGCGTCTCCCTCCCCTCCCTCACACACACACAAACACGCAGGCACAGTGACAGGCAGCGTCGGTGCTGCACGCCCGTGACCTTTTTTTAACAGCAGTAGCCTACTTTTCAGGGCAATCCTGGCTGGACAAAAATATTGTTGCCTATTTATCCATGACGAAGAAGTTTATGCAGTCATGAAATAGTGGTGGTGCTGTCTGTCCTAAAGTAGCAAACATCTTTTATTTCTCCACTCCCAGTCGCTTTCATGAACCTGCTACCCGACGGTCGTTGTCTGATCTTTTTTCAATGTTCGCTAATGTTTGTAATTTAAGGGTCTATGCGTTGGTACAAGCCTTCTGATAAGAATCACTTTAGTGCTGATCGCAAAGGATTCGGAAGTGTGGAGTTTTGCGACTTGTTTCAGTCAAGGACACTGAAATAGGAAGTAAACGGCCTTTCCACGCTTTCATGTGCGTTTTTCCAATAACACCTTGCGAATGCATGCAACATGGACACAACCATGTCAACGAGAGCGCGTATGCCATCACAACTTCGCATCAAGCAAATAATATGCAACAGCTTGCAATACGCGCACGAGGGAGAGAGAGAGAGAGAGAGAGAGAGAGAGAGAGAGAGAGAGAGAGACACGTCTTCCAACAGGTGCCTGTAGGCTACCCCGCGACGCTCTTGATTACTGGTATACCCACAAGTATTTTTTCATAACGTGCAGTCCCGTTTTTCCCCCAAAGTCGTAAAATATCGACAGAGCTTTATGAGTGTCGTGGCCATGATTTTTTTTTACACATTGGACGCACTGGCTTATAAGACACTCTGGCAGTTTTGACAATATTTCATGATTACAATATGTCATTTTAATCATTGATTTCCCCAAATTGTATTTTAGTTTGACAATTTTATAGAGAAGTGTAGACAAGAGGAAATGATATTTTGGTTGACTAAAATTATTTTAGATTTCATCGACTAAAATTGTATGAATTTTAGTCAGCTAAAACTAGACTAAGACAAAAATGATTTAGATGACTAAATTGTGACTAAAACTAAAATTGCATTTTCGTCAAGAGACTAAAACTAAATTAAAAATTCCTCTCAAAATTAACACTGACCGACACGGATTTCAAATCATACTTGCTGTGCCTGATTAGTAGCAAGGTAGCACCCCAGAACTGCATTTGTGCGAATCTGACACCAATATTAAGGGAGAAACAGACTAGCGAAGGTTTACATATGAGGGTAGGGTATAGTCTACATGTTTCTGACATTGGCTCAGCAACTCACCCTATTGGACCATCCTCCATTCCTGGTTCCATCCCCCTGGGTGCTCGGTGCTGGCTGTGTCAACGTGCATGGGTGGCTACCCAACACTGTTCAAAAACATGATGAGATTTAGATGAGATTTAATATCAGACAAAATATTTATTACATATCACTATAAGCAAATACTGTGTCGAGCCCTACATAGCCTAAATAAACAAAACAGTGCCAGCATGCATACTTACACTGGGTCTGCGTCAGGGGGCACTTCCAGGAGATCTGGTCAATACTGTGTCACTGGTGTCAACAGTGAGTGGGCTGAACGTTCATCTGTACAATGTAAACAAACATTTAATTATTTCCCATACACCTAAAACAATTACATGTGTATGACATTAGCTCACTAACTCACCCTATTGGGTCATCCTCCACTCCTGGGTCCATCCCCATGTGCCATGGGTGCCCGCTGCTGGCTGTGTCAACATGCATGGGTGGCTGGCTACCCAACACTGTTCAAAAAACATGATGATTTAGATGAGATTAAATGTCACAAAAACAATGCCAGCATGTATACTTACACTGGGTCTGCATCAGCGGGCACTTCCACTTATCAAATAAATCTGTCATGAGCCAACAACTGAGAGAGGAAAAAGTCAAGTCACAATTTAGCTTTCATGACAGTAAATTACTACATGAGTGCAAATAAATACATCAGCAGGTTCACAACGCCATGAATTATTTCTGAGGTCAGTAGCCTACTGTAAGAAAGCTTGGGACAAATCATTCATGCAGTCATTTCAGAAGTCAGTAGGCTTAAGCTTACCTCATCTAAACATACAAAAAACAACATGACTCACTACAAAGACCTCAGAAAAGAAACTAACTAACATTTATGGTAGTCCAACACCGTTAGTAATGTGCCAATCTCTTTGCCTACATCTGCAAAGCTACTCAACGTGACACCCCCTCTCCGTTTGTTTACATCCGGCGTCCACCTCTCCCCAATGCAATGAATTAGCTATGCACGATGGGCATGAGATTGTGTATCTTGCAAGCGACAGGGATTCATCTTTCAAATAAGAAAGGACTATGCAGGCAATTGCATGTCTGTTCAGTGAATATCAAAACATTTTAGCAGCCAAACTTACTTGGATGCAACAGCAGCAGCAGGAGTAGGCAGTAGACAGCAGCAGGCAGGCAGCTCATCGCATGCTCTTCTCGCATCGCTCCAACTTCTCGTGTCAACTTTGATTAATACTTCCGACACTGTCAACATCCACATGCCGATACGTCCGCGAAAACACCTTGAAATGACGACTCTTCTCCGTTTAGACTTGTAATTGTCCTTCAGCAATATAAACCGTGAACACTGAACAAGACACTACTTCCTCAAAGTGTAATGTGTCCCCTCAAAGAACGTCCCCTGGAAACGCATCACTGATCACAAAACAACATCCGGTCGATTAACCACTTCCTGGAATATTTGAATTATCAGAGACGATGCTAATTAGAATAGAGAATCTTTGGTATTACCCCTGTAATTAAGAGATCAGAGATTTCTAAAACTAGTGAAAAAGAGTTACAAAGTTAATTGTGTTTCCTGCTGGCCATTTTCGGTTGTTTTGACGGAGAGTAATGAGTATGACTGAGCTGTATTTTACCGCGATTTCAATGTGTCATTTCAACAGTATTGTAACGACCTATGTTATAGATTTAATGTTAAGTGTGTTCTTGATTGCTGATGTGTTCTCGTGTTGTTTCTATGTGTTTCCCCTTTGCCTCGTACCCTGTCTCCAGTGTGTCTGTTGTTTATCTGTTGTTGTGGGATTCTGCGTTCTGGGGGGCGGGGGGCTAGGGGTTAGAATGTTGCGCGTGAGAAGTGGTTGTCAAGAGTTACAGGTTGAGATGTTTGGCTGCCTGTTTTTATGCGCCGCTGTGTTGGCGAGTTAATAAACCTTCCTGAGGAATATCACCCGTTCACCTCATTCTTCCAGCCCTCGGAAACGCTACAATTGGTGTCAGGAGTAAAGCGGTTTGTTTATTTTATTTTTTTCCTCTCACGTTTCGTTTCGTTTAGTGTCAGTACCATTTGAGCTAGCCGGTTATCAGTGACAGTTAGCATCTGGCTTGTGCGGCGTCTGGTATCATTACGGCCAGTTTTATTGTTCTTTATTTATTTCGTTTTGACTACGGGACATGATGGAGAGGGTTCCTAGCGTGAAAGTGAAGAGGGAGGCAGAAAGTGATCCGGAGTTAGGTTCATCGTCATACCAGAGACTTTTACGGACTCGGTCCCGGCTGAGGGAGGAGACCTTGAGGCTGGCTGCTTCAGCGGGAATTTCGCGTTCGAGCGCTGGCTTGGAACCTCTGCGCGAGGGGAGAGGAGTTCCAGCTGCGAATGTAAACACACAACATGGCGGCGCCCGCAACACCACGGCGACAGCAGCAAACCTGAAGACACCAAAGTATGCAGGCAAGTCGGAGTGGGAGGCTTTCCATGCCCAATTTGAGTTATTAGCACAGGCTAGTGGGTGGACTGTACAGGACAAGGCCCTCCAATTAGCGATGTGTCTCACCGATGATGCCTTGCAATGCCTGCTGTTATTGTGTCCAGTGGATAGGCAAGACTATGGGGCTTTAGTGGGGGCTTTGAAGAGGCGGTTTGGGCAGTGCGTGCAGCCTGGCCTTATTAAGAACGAACTGAGCAACAGAGGCAGGCTGCCGGGGGAACCGCTGCGGGTCTTGGCCAATGATATCGAGAGCCTCACCCGCCGGGCCTACGGTCACATGTCTCCAGCTGTGCAGAGCGAGTTGGCGCGGGACCAGTTCATTAGGGCTTTGTCCCCCACTGAGCTACGTGTTCATGTCCAGCTGGCACACCCACAGTCGCTGCAGAGTGCCCTAGAGCTGGCTGTGGAGAGGGAGATCGTGTGGGGTGTGTCGGGTGATGGCGGGCGCAGTGAGGGCACCCCTATAGCCAGGGCCGCGATGGGGAACAGCATGGCGCCTGAGAAACCAGCGTGGGTGGCAGAGGTCACGGAGCTGATTCGCGCTGTGTCCTTGCAGTCATCACAGAACGCACGCCCAGGGCCTAGGTTGTGCTGGGGGTGTGGCCAGCCAGGGCATCTCCTCCGGCAGTGCCCCAACTTACCCAATTCTCCGGGAAACGGTGTGGGGTCCGTATAGGGGAGGCTGTACGGACCCCAGCCCCAACCCCCTCCTCTTCGTCGTCTGCGGGAGGGGCCCAGCAGCGCCGTCGGGGAGGCCTTGCCTCATCTCCCCCTGAAGCAGACGACAGCTCGCCGCCTGTTTCCTCCCCCTCTTCCTCACCGGCAGGAGGGGCCCGACAGCGCCGACGGGGAGGCCTTGCCTCATCTCCCCCTGAAGCAGACGACAGCTCGCCGCCTGCTTCCTCCCCCTCTTCCTCACCGGCAGGAGGGGCCCGACAGCGCCGACGGGGAGACCTTGCCTCATCTCCCCCTGAAGCAGACGACAGCTCGCCGCCTGTTTCCACCCCCTCTTCCTCACCGGCAGGAGGGGCCCGACAGCGCCGACGGGGAGGCCTTGCCTCATCTCCCCCTGAAGCAGACGACAGCTCGCCGCCTGTTTCCACCCCCTCTTCCTCACCGGCAGGAGGGGCCCGACAGCGCCGACGGGGAGGCCTTGCCTCATCTCCCCCTGAAGCAGACGACAGCTCGCCGCCTGTTTCCACCCCCTCTTCCTCACCGGCAGGAGGGGCCCGACAGCGCCGACGGGGAGACCTTGCCTCATCTCCCCCTGAAGCAGACGACAGCTCGCCGCCTGTTTCCACCCCCTCTTCCTCACCGGCAGGAGGGGCCCGACAGCGCCGACGGGGAGGCCTTGCCTCATCTCCCCCTGAAGCAGACGACAGCTCGCCGCCTGCTTCCTCCCCCTCTTCCTCACCGGCAGGAGGGGCCCGACAGCGCCGACGGGGAGGCCTTGCCTCATCTCCCCCTGAAGCAGACGACAGCTCGCCGCCTGTTTCCTCCCCCTCTTCCTCACCGGCAGGAGGGGCCCAGCAGCGCCGACGGGGAGACCTTGCCTCATCTCCCCCTGAAGCAGACGGCAGCTCGCCGCCTGTTTCCTCCCCCTCTTCCTCACCAGCGCCAACCTACGGCAGCCTTCCCCCTTTGGATGTGGTGGTAGTCGGACGCACCTGCGTTGGGGACTTTTGCCACATACCGGTGACTGTTGAAGGGGTCCCCTGCACGGCCCTTGTAGACACCGGGTCCACAGTGACTCTGGTGAGGCCGGATGTGGTGCCCGACCATACTCCACTGGAACCCACCACTGTGCAGCTGCGCACGGTCACGGGTGGGTTGGCCCCAATGAAAGGCCGGGGCATGTTGACTCTGACCGTGGGAGGGAGGGTCATCCGTCATCCTGTGTGGGTGGCGAGTGTGCAGGACCCGTGCATACTGGGGTTGGACTTTTTGAAGACTACGGGCTGTCAGCTTGATCTGGGGGGGGGCACGCTGAGCTTCCGAGAGGGGCCCGCCCTCCAGTTGTCAGCCGTGTCGCCCTCAGCGTCGGGGCCCGTAGCCCTGGCCGCCCGCGATGTTACCACCTCTGCGCCTCGGGTCGGTGTTCCTCCCCAACGCCCTCCAACCCCACTCCGACACTCTGCTGCCCCCCTGCTGTCACCCTCTCAGGTGGCGGGGAGCCCCAGGTCATCTACACCCGGCGGGGTTGCACCGGTTCCTGCCAGTGGGAGCTGTTCGTCCCCCGTTCCGCTTCCCCTGAGGGAGGAGGCCCAGCACTCTGCCCTGGTTGAGATATGGAGGGAGAACTGCGAGGGCTTGGACACCCAGCAACAGGAGCAGTTGTGGTTGCTCTTGTCCGAGTTCCAGGACAGCTTTGCGCAGGGTGAGAACGATGTGGGGCGAACTCCACTAGTAGAGCATGAGATCAACACTGGGGACGCTCGCCCTATAAAGTGCAGACCCCGTCGACTTCCGCTGGCACGCCAGGAGGCATGCGACCAGGAGGTCTGGAGAATGCTGCAGGCCGGCATCATTGAGCCTTCGGACAGTCCCTGGGCCTCACCCGTGGTAATGGTACCCAAAAAGAACAGTACGTGGCGCCTGTGTCCGGACTACAGACCCTTGAATGGGGTGACCAGGAAGGACTCATACCCATTGCCACGGGTGGACGAGTCTCTGGACTTGGTGTCTGGGTCATCCTGGTTCTCCTCTTTGGACCTCCGCTCCGGCTACCACCAGGTGCCCTTGTCACCAGACGCGGTGCCGAAGTCAGCTTTCTGCACGGGTCGGGGCCTCTGGCAGTTCAAGGTCCTCAGCTTCGGTCTGTGCAATGCTCCAGCCACCTTTTCCCGACTCATGGACCGGGTACTGGCTGGCGTTCCCCGCCAGGAGTGCCTGGTCTATTTGGACGACATCTTGGTTCACGGCGGTTCGTTTGAAGCGGCGCTGGAGTCACTGCGTCGGGTGCTGGGAAGGATCCGAGGTGCTGGCTTGAAACTCCACCCGGACAAGTGTCACTTCATGCGGCGTCAGGTGACTTTTCTAGGGCACCGTGTAGGGGGGGAGGGCGTCGGCACGTTGGAGGACAAGGTGGAATCTGTGCGCAGCTGGCCCGTCCCCACCTCGCCAGCGGACTTGAAAAGTTTCCTGGGCCTGGCATCCTATTACCGGAGGTTTGTGCGAGGGTTTGCTTCCATTGCGTCTCCCCTGTTCCAGCTGCTGCAAAAGGACCAGGTCTTTTCATGGACAGACAGCTGCCAGGAGGCTTTTGCTCAGCTGCGCCAGGCCCTGTGCGAGGCCCCAGTGCTGGCCCCGCCGAACCCCTCCCTGCCGTTTGTTCTGGACACTGATGCTAGCGGGGTGGGCGTCGGAGGAGTGCTGTCACAGCCAGGGCCGGATGGAGAGAAAGTCGTGGCGTACTTCAGCCGCTCCTTCAACAAGGCTGAGCGACGCTACTGTGTCACCCGCCGTGAGCTCTTGGCAGTGGTGCTCTCCATACGCCACTTCCGTTACTACCTGTGCGGCCTGCCTTTCACCATCCGAACTGATCACTCCGCTCTTCAATGGCTCATGTCGTTCAAGGAGCCCGAGGGGCAGGTTGCCAGGTGGTTGGAGGAGCTGCAGGCCTACGATTTTACTGTGGTGCACCGGGCCGGGGCACAACATGGTAACGCCGACGGTCTCTCTCGTCGCCCCTGTGCTGCAGAGGGGTGTCACTACTGTGAGCGCAGGGAGCAGCGTGAGCAGGAGTTATGCGAGCAGGAACACCAGCTGGCCGTGCGGCGGGCCAGCACCATCACATGCAGGGAGCTCCAGGCGGTGGACGCGCCGGAGTGGAGGCGACAGCAGGAACTGGACCCCGACGTGCTGCCGGTACTGCGGTGGGTGGAGGAGCGGCAGAGGCCGCCGTGGGAGGAGGTGGCCAGGCTCTCTTTAGCCACCAAGGGCCTCTGGGCCAAGTTTCCTGCCCTCCGTCTACAGGACCGCGTGCTACAGAGGGCGTGGAAGGAGCCGGCCACGGGGGAAGAGATCTGGCAGGTGGTGGTCCCCAAGGGCCTGAAGACAGCGGTGTTGGAGGCGGTACATGGGACTGCAGGATCGGGGCACTTCGGGGTGGGTAAGACCCTGCGCCGCCTTCGACGGGGGTACTACTGGGGCCAATTCCGCCGGGATGTGGAGGACCTCTGTCGACACTGTGACCCATGCACGGCCAGGAAAGGCCCGACAGGTCAGTCCCATGCCCATCTGCAGCAGCATCTTGTAGGGGCCCCCATGGAAAGGGTGGCCGTGGACGTGATGGGCCCCCTTCCCCGCACCGACAAAGGTAACACCTACATTCTGTCTGTCATCGACTACTTTACCAAGTGGCCTGAGGCATACGCCCTTCCCAATCAGGAGGCAGAGACTGTGGCTAATGCCCTAGTGCAGGGCATCTTTAGTCGATTTGGCCTGCCTGACACCCTCCACAGCGACCAGGGAAGGAACTTTGAGTCCCGGGTGTTCTCGGCCATGTGCAGTCGCCTGGGCATCCACAAGACCCGTACCTCCCCGCTAAGGCCCCAGAGCGACGGCCTGGTGGAGAGGCTCCACCGTACTCTGGGTCAGCAGCTGGCCATACTCACCTCTGAGCATCAGCGAGACTGGGACGAACATTTGCCGTTGGTGCTCATGGCCTGCCGGTCAGCAGTTCAGGAGTCCACCGCCTGCACTCCCGCCCTTCTTATGCTCGGGAGGGAACTCCGTACACCGGCTGAGCTGGCGTTTGGCCGTCCACCAGACGCCCCGGCCGCTCCCGCCGGCCCTGAGTATGCCAGCCAGCTTCAGGCTCGCCTCGAGTCGGCTCATGCATTCGCACGGGTACAACAAGAGAAGGCGGGCGCCCGGCAGAGGCGCAACTACGACATCAGGGCCAGAGGACGTCATTTCCAGCCGGGGGAGCTGGTCTGGGTATACAACCCGCAGAGGAAAAAGGGCCGTTGCCCAAAGCTGGACAGCTCCTGGATGGGTCCCTGCCGAGTGCTGGAGAGGATGGGCGAGGTGGTGTACAGGGTTATGTTGCCGCCACGTGGCCGAAAGGTGGCGCTGCACAGAGACAGACTGGCCCCGTATCGTGGCAGCGCAGCCCCCCTGTTCCCTGGCCCACCACTCTCGCCTGCCTGTCCCCCGACACGTCCCGACCCCCCTGCTCACCCCTCACGGCCAAGACTCGTTCCGGGGAACCCCACCCCCGCCCAGGGGGAGTCTGGACCACAGCCCCACTCCCCGGCCCCCAACGGTGGCGCGCAGTTTCCAGGGTCATCATCCCCAGTGTCCCACCCTAGCCCCTCAACCCCCCACTCCCTGCCAGGCTCTCCAGCAGGGCACCCCAGCCCTGTTCACTCCCCGCCGCCGCTGCCTCCTGAGTTGCCCCCCCCCTCAGGCTCCGGGATGCTCCCCAACGTGTCTCCTGCCTCTGCGGGAGTCACGCCCCCACCAGTGCCACCCTCCCCGGTGGCTCGCCCTCGCCGGGTGCGAAGACCTCCTCGGCGGTTGGCAGACTTTGTTTGTTCCCTCGGGGGCGAGGAACTTTGTGGTGGGGGGGTAGTGTAACGACCTATGTTATAGATTTAATGTTAAGTGTGTTCTTGATTGCTGATGTGTTCTCGTGTTGTTTCTATGTGTTTCCCCTTTGCCTCGTACCCTGTCTCCAGTGTGTCTGTTGTTTATCTGTTGTTGTGGGATTCTGCGTTCTGGGGGGCGGGGGGCTAGGGGTTAGAATGTTGCGCGTGCAGAAGTGGTTGTCAAGAGTTACAAGTTGAGTTGTTTGGCTGCCTGTTTTTATGCGCCGCTGTTTTGGGCGTGTTAATAAACCTTCCTGAGGAATATCACCCGTTCACCTCATTCTTCCTGCCATCGGAAACGCTACAGTATTCTGGTCAAGGTAAAATAAAATAAAATATATATATAGGCCTATATTAAAAACGTTTAAAAAAAAAAATCAATGTCACTGTTAGTTGTACAGCAGATACCCACACATATGAGGTATCAAAATTATGGTTGAGATGTCCAGTTTTTTTTTTTGGACTTTCAGTTATGGTGCAGTTGTTTACAAATTGTGTCAGAGTGAATTCTGAGGGTTAACATTACTTGTCCACCTAAGCAGTTGTATGTCTCTATGCAAGTGGGTGTTTGAGTACTCTATTAGTTGTAGAGAACAATATTGCTTAGCAAATTTTGTTAACTAGCATGCTAACTAGCGATTTCTGCTATTTTGCTCTGTGCTTGCAATGGCTCAAATGGAGGGGAATGTTTTGCGCTTAGTGTAAGCTTAATCTACCTTTTGGCAGTAGCCTACAAATAACAAAATTAATGTTTAAACTGTGCTTTTTTATTTGTTTCCTCACAGGTAGCATCATGAAGGCAGTTTACCCTTAAAAAAAGGACCATCATCGTCAGAAAAGTTCCTTTAACCCTTTAGCTCCCATAGAGGCCGTGAACGTCCGGCCACCTCTCTCCCATAACGCCCGCCGACACCCGGAGTATTTTCATAGCTGAACAGAAGTCATCATGCAGTTTATACAGCTTTCACTTTAGATCACTATTACAGACCCTCAATACCTATATTTTTATTATAAAAAATATTTTGGGGAGATCCTGAACTACAGTGCAAAGTGGCTGAGCTCAAAAGTAGCCTACGGGCTCACTGCTGCTGCCCAGTAGAAAATATCTTTTAAATGCAGTACAGTTCCTAATTGTGCGTTCATGTGGTAATTACCTAAATACCAAACACTGACATCCGAAGCACACATGAACGCCACCGGCCCTTGTAGAAAATTTTGATTAACGACTTTACGAGCTGATGACGTACACAACAGCTGGCTCTACTCTCACCATGGCAACCGCTAAGTTGAAATACTCAAAAACCAGCATTCAGTATGTTCAAATAGTCATGGTAAATGACTGTCAGAAAATATTCAGCATTTTTACCTTTTGACTTCCTAATTCATTTGCTTGCTGTAGCTGATGAACAACAGTCTATTATCGTTTTATTAACAAAAAAAAATGGCCAGAGTCTCACTCTGGTCCACCATCTTTAAGTTGTAAACAACAACAAAATAGCACATGAACGCAACGCACTTGTAAATACCACTTCACAACTAGATAATATCTACTAGATAAGACCACATGAATACACTATATCTCTTCTCTTGCTTCCCTCTCCTCTCCACAAGCTCTCCCCTCATCTAATCTCTTCATTTTGCTAGTCCTCATCTCTCTTTCTTCATTGTGTTACTGTTTAAGCTGATAACTGTTATCTTTTAAAAATTAAATAGTTAAAGATATTGAAGTTGTCTGTCTTGTGTTACCGTTACCATGAAGGACATCATCTCACATCTCAAATGTATTGTGTAAGTGGTTTGTAAATGTTTTGATGAGAATAGTAAGATCTCTCAGATGTTGCCTCCCATGCATAAGCAATGCTCAACAAGTCATTTGTTGATGTTTTGGAAAGCATGGAAAGATGTTCACTTTAAAAGTTCCCCAGATATGCGTTAGTAATGAGTTGTAAGTCCTTGATCATGCATAAGCAATGCTTATCAAGTCATTTGTTAATGCGTTGTAAAGCCTTATCAGGTTCTCACTTTAGATCAGTTCCCCAGATATACTTAAGTAATGGGTTATAAATCCTTGATAATGCACAAGCAATGCTTATCAAGTCATTTGTTGATGTTTTGGAAAGCATGGAAAGGTTTTCACTTTAAACGTTTCCCAGATATGAGTGAGTAATGAGTTGAAAATTCTTGATAATGCATAAGCAATGCTTATCAAGTCATTTGTTAATGTGTTGTGAAGCCATAACAGGCTTTCACTTTAGATCAGTTCCCCAGATATACTTAAGTAATGGGTTGTAAATCCTTGATAATGCATAAGCAATGCTTATCAAATCATTTGTTAATGTGTTGTGAAGCCATAACAGGCTTTCACTTTAGATCAGTTCCCCAGATATACTTAAGTAATGGGTTGTAAATCCTTGATAATGCATAAGCAATGCTTAACAAGTCATTTGTTAATGTGTTGTAAAGCATGGGAAGTTTTTCACTTTAAACGTTTCCCAGATATGAGTGAGTAATGAGTTGAAAATTCTTGATAATGCATAAGCAATGCTTATCAAGTCATTTGTTAATGTGTTGTGAAGCCATAACAGGCTTTCACTTTAGATCAGTTCCCCAGATATACTTAAGTAATGGGTTGTAAATCCTTGATAATGCATAAGCAATGCTTATCAAATCATTTGTTAATGTGTTGTGAAGCCATAACAGACAGGCTTTCACTTTAGATCAGTTCCCCAGATATACTTAAGTAATGGGTTGTAAATCCTTGATAATGCATAAGCAATGCTTAACAAGTCATTTGTTAATGTGTTGTAAAGCATGGGAAGTTTTTCACTTTAGATCAGTTCCCCAGATATACTTAAGTAATGGGTTATAAATCCTTGATAATGCATAAGCAATGCTTATCAAGTCATTTGTTAATGTCCAGAAACATCCATGAGGGGCAGTCACATGAGCCTCAACTTACTGTTTGCCATGTTACCAGTCATCACACACTAACCATTACAAAAGGGTTAATTAAGATTTCACTAATGCTAAAGCAAGAGTTTACAAACCGTTGCCATACATGCCTAATAGTACTTGGTAATGGTTAGGTTGTAGGAGGCAACAAAGAGATAATGTTTTTTTTCATAAATAAAAGCGGGTTATCTGACATTTTAATGATGGTTTACTAATGCTTATCAGAAAGTTCAATCACCATAAACGAATCATTACCAAGAAATGCATAATGACTAACTCGTGATTCACTAAGGGTTGACTAATGTTAAAATAAGGCTTAACTAAGGCTTAACTTTGCTTAGCGAACAGTTACATCAGCACACACGAACCATTTACTAACGGTAGAAGTTAATGATTAAGAAATGAGAAATAATACTTACATAATGACTAACTGGTGATTCAGTAAGGGTTAACTAATGTTAAAAATAAGGCTTAACTAAGGCTTAACTTTGCTTAGCGAACAGTTACATCAGTACACACAAACCATTTACTAACGGTAGTAGTTAATGATTAAGAAATAAGAAATAACACTTACATAATGACTAACTTGTGCTTCACTAAGGGTTAACTAATGTTAAAATAAGGCTTAACTAAGGGTTAACTAATGCTCAAAAAGGGGTACTTATTATAAAGTGTTACCCAATTTCCCT
>NC_085860.1:53196786-53199286 GCF_034702125.1 Engraulis encrasicolus | reverse complement strand
GTGTGTGTGTGTGTGTGTGTGTGTGTGTGTGTGTGTGTGTGTGTGTGTACATGCGTGCGTGTGTGTGTGTGTGTTTGTGTTTGAGTGTGTGTGTGTGTGTGTGTGTGTGTTTACCTCTGTGTGTGTGTGTGTGTGTGTGTGTGTGTGTGTGTACATGCGTGCGTGTGTGTGTGTGTGTGTGTGTGTGTGTGTGTGTGTGTGTGTGTGTGTGTGTGTGTGTGTGTGTGTGTGTGTGTGTGCGCGCGTGCACGTGCGTGTGTACCTCTGTGTGTGTGTGTGTGTGTGTGTGTGTGTGTGTGTGTGTGTGTGTGCGTGTGTCTTTCTGTCTGTAGATAGCCGCTCAGAGGCAGACAGTAGACCAGCCCCTAATTCTTTGTGTTGCCAAAAGTGCTGTGACTGCACATGTACGTATATGTTAGATCCTATACTGTATGTCTGAGCATACAAAATATGTAGGCACACAAAGCCTGGCTAGCATTGTGATTTAAATGATGTGTCTGCAAAATGCTAACGAGTACAGTGTACAATACACACAGTAGTTGTTATTAGTTTATTATGTGCATAGGTGCAGGGCCGGATTAAGATGACCTGGGGCCCCTAGGCTACAGCTTGCTGTGGGCCCCCCTCAGAAGGCAAGTTTCACAACAAATTTAGCCTACATAGTCTGTGTCATAATTACGAGCTAGGAATTGAGTATAACATGTCTACCAACTGTACTGAACACAACAGATACAATTTCCAATGCTGCATCTTCTCACAATCCAGCAATTTTTCACTTTTGACCAAGCAGGGGCCCCTTGGCAGGTGGGGGCCCCTAGGCTGCAGCCATATATAGCCTGTACGTTAATACGGCCCTGGATAGGTGTGTGTGTGTGAGTGGAGGAGAGAGGTGAAAGGGAGACATGATGATTAATGGGATACCTAATGGGATGGGATGTGTAAAGCGAGGACGTTATGGGATGATGATGATGTGTAAGCTGAGATTCTCTAAACTTTTTTGGCCCAGTGACCCCTAGCAGAACAGTATTGGAAAAAGTTTAGTTTCGCATTCAGTATGTATGTGCATAGGTGTGAAGTGAAAGTGAAGTAACAACTTAAAGAAACTCCCGCACACTGACCATTTCGCTGTTCTTTCTTTAATAAACAACATTTCGGTACTAGACCTTCATCAGGCAATTCCTGGAACGTTGTTTATTAAGGAAAGAACAGCGAAATGGTCAGTGTGCGGGAGTTTCTTTAAGTTGTTGCTGAGTGACCCATGGGCCATCTCCGACGCACCTGCCAGCTGAGGTGTGCGAAAAAAGTCGAAGTTTAAAGTGAAAGTGAAGTGAAAGCCCAACTGGGAAACTCCAACTCCCATTATGATTGTAAAACAGCACTCCACAGCACACAAGTGAACACTGCACGCTGCTGCACACAACAACATTACATTTATGCCTCACTCATGCAAGGGGGCAGCCCCCAATGGTACCCCGAGGGAGCAGTGCGGCAGGACGGTGCCATACTCAGGGTGCCTCAGTCATGGAGGAGGATGGGGGAGAGCATTGGTTAATAATGAGTGTGTTTGTATTTCTGTGCTTGTGAATGGAGGAGAGAGGTGGATGGGAGATATCTATATGAGTGATTCTCTAATTCGCCTACACTTTTAAGTCCGTGGATTTTATTTGGCAATTCCATTAACTATTAACTGCATCCAATGATGTTTTGGACATTAGAAAACATTTATCTTTCATATAATACAGAAAGTGTAGACATAGCATTATTTCCCTCAGGAAGAATGAATATTTAATACTGGTTTTGGGCGTTTTCATGCCGTCCTGTTTTCCAAATGTCAGATTCAGTCTTCATATTAGCATGTAAAGAAACTTGTTTTGCCCAAGACGATTGCAAATGTTGATTCACAGTAATCATCACAATATGACAAAACTGTCAGAAAGACCACTGTCCTTTCCATTATACATGAAATTTGCCATTTTGTGTGTGTCCACGAAAACTGTGTTAACCGTGTCACGGTCTGAAACCTCCTCCATAAATCAGTAATGGTTTGGTCTTAGGCCATACGAATAACATCACGTGATGTCATAACCTCTTTGGCAGGATACGGGAAGACTTTTTGGTAAATTTTGAGCTCCATCCTTCCATAATTTAATCCATTCTTTTTCATGTTCTCATAGCGGGAAAATTGCCTGTCAACAGTGTTATCAACATATTCATAAGAATCTGAATTAGAAATCACATGTAGAAAAACACAGATAAAGCATACAGATACATTAATTGATTAAGGTGTTGTGGTGGAACTTCTGAGGTCCTCAGTTAGCACAACACCATAAAAATGGCTGAAATGTCAACGGTGTTACCGTCAATGGTGTTACAATTAAGTATGACAGTCAGGGTTGCCAGATGAGGCTGATGATTTCCCGCCCTAAAAACCCGCCCAATTCTATTGATTTATATGGCAGTGGGAAGGTTTTTCTGATAGATGCCATTTTTACCCGCACAC
>NC_085860.1:53184286-53191786 GCF_034702125.1 Engraulis encrasicolus | reverse complement strand
CCTCGTGGGTCTTAAGACCCACACTGCTCCTTCTGTTGTTTTTCGGTTTATTTGTTGCTGCGCTGATTTTGTTTTGGCTTCGTTGGCGATCTTGTCAATCATGTTGGTGCGTTGTTTGGACTCAGTATTTTGCTGTAAAATAAATGTGACCAAAGATTTGTACATCTGACTCCGTCCTCCTTTATGTTATCTCTCCTTTTGAGCGTAACAGTGTGTGTGCGTGCGTGCGCAGACAGGTAGAGAGAGAAATACTGTACGTAAAAGTGTGTGTGTGCGCGTGTATATTTTCCTTCCTATGAGTGTGTCTTTCCAGCTCGGTAGCCGATGAGCATGAGTGAGCAGCAGTGTGTTTGTATGCGTGAGTGAGCACAGGGCCAAACATGGAAAAACACAGCTACACGGCAAATCACACACACACACCCACGCAGTAAAACACACACACCCGTGCAGAAAAACACACACACCATGCTTCTGGAGACGGGCCTGTGACAGGTGCTCGCAGGAGTCAAAGATGCCAACACACACACGCACGCACACACGCGCACTCACACACGCACACACACACACACACACACACACACACACACACACACACACACACACACACACACACACACACACACACACACACACACACACACACACACACACACACGCTGAGGAGTCAAAGATGCCAGCCTCCAGACTGGAGGTTTGCCACCACTGAGCCGTAAGATGCCACCAGACGCACTACGCAGCATTATGTCACCATATTACGCCCAATAAGAATAGAACTCACTACAGACCCCCGATGTTGACACACACACACACACACGTACGTACGCACACACATACATGCGCACACACACACACACACACACACACACACACACACACACACACACACATGCGCACACGCACGCACGCACGCAAGCACACACACACACACACACACACACACACACACACACACACACACACACACACATACACACAGAACGTGCCAGTACCAAAGGTGTGCCAGGCGCTATGGAAAAGTCTTCAGGTGTGTGTGTGGCAATGTGTCAGCGAGGAATTATTTTGGGCATAAGAATGTGTGAGGTTGGCAGAACTCCACCCATGCCGCAGTAGTAATGCTGGCATTTTCATCACTCATTGCCTGAGTCGTCAGCATACACGGCTTCAGATAGACAGATTTATTTTCCTGGTGCCCAGCTTGAATATTGAATGCATTGAAGATATAGCTCTTCAGAATAGCACTTCAAGTGAACTATTCCACCGAACTCGGTAGGGTGTGAACATCCAAAGAGGATTTTTTGCAGGTAATCAGACAATACTGTCAGACAATGGAATGAGGTGGGCTTGCAAACTGCCAATCGTTCTCCAAAAAATGTTATTTCTAGGGGTGGGCATAGATTAATTTTTTTAATCTAGATTAATCTCACTGTAATTATGAAATTAATCTAGATTAATCTAGATTAATCCATATCAAAATGGCTCATTCAGAATAGGCACGATAGCGAAATAATGCCGAAAAAAACCTTGGGGTTTCTTAAGACAGATGGCGCATTATAGCCTGGCCGCGCCAAAAACCCCTACAGCAAAGCTGTGCCCCCGGTAGCAAATTCATTTTGCGGCCACTAGGGGCGTCTAGATTTCTAGGCTAGGCGCATTAGACCAGAGCTCATCTTTTTTTCCAAAATGCATCTCATCTTCAAAAAATGGTCATGTTGATACTTGGAGATGAAAAAATCACAGCAATATGTGTAAAGTGTGTCCAATATGTTAGGAAGCATTTACAGTTATAAGATACTGAAATTTCAAAATGAACAGCGCTATAAGTTGTAGAGGCAAATACAGATAAATCTATCAAACATTTAGGCTATTTAAACAATATTACCTCAACAATTCAGCATTTCTAATGGGCAGAGAGAGAGAGAGAGAGAGAGAGAGAGAGGAGACGAGAGGAGAGGAGAGAGAGAGAGAGAGAGAGAGAGAGAGAGAGAGAGAGAGAGCGCATCTGCCACTGACTGTTAAAGGGACACTGTGCAGGAAATGGTCAAAAAAGGTATTGCAACTATGCTGCTCATTGAAACTGGGCTGCCTGTTGCCAAATGTTATCTTTATATGAAAGTTTACTTAGTAATAAACAAATATGTTCTAGTATGGTCCAAGTACAGTCATTCTTGCAGCTAAAAATGGCTATTTTTGGAAATTCAAAATGGCGGACCATGGAGAAGATCCCCCTTTTCATGCACGAAAAGTGCAATTTTTCCAGTCATAATGAACACTTCGAATTTGATGGTTGTGGTAAGTACTCATGAAAAAGGTAGGCCTACCATTAGTGAATGGGCAGCATGAAGTCTGGAAATAAACAACTAAAAATCTTACACAGTGTCCCTTTAAGCAGCGGCTCCTTTAAGAGAGGGAGGAGCTCTGCGCGTAGTAGGCACAGCAGCCCTCAGCAGAGCCAGGCTACTGGATATGCCTATCTAGAACCTACAGCACTGGCACACGGCGATTTGACAGTGTTGTTCTCAGAGTTAGAATGCCAGATGAGTTACAACTCGACATGAATTCAGTTTGCAAAAAAAAAAAAGTCAAGCGCGACAACCGCGAGGTTTATTACCGTCGGACATGAGAATATCTCACTGAATCTCAAATGTGCGCGATTGCAACACAAACATTCAGCGAGAGTAGATATTGACAGTTTCAGTTTGACAATCTTCAAAATGCATAGGACTATCACACGGAATGTTTTGCAATTATAGCACAGGCAAGATTTCTGGAAGTTGTTTATGTATTCTATGCAATGCGTGAGGAAATGTAGGCTATGTCGGGCTGGTAGCTACTCACACACAATAATGCCTCTCTATGCTTCACCTCAAACAATAACGTCTCTTTAGTCTGCCCCTTATGAAAAAGCACTCAAACAACAACTACCACGGCAGAGGGATTAATGTTTTCAGCATGCAAACACTTCATATTTAGTAGGTCTGCTGAAACAACAGGTGGAGAGAGGAGAAGCGACTGGAGCGCAGTCTAAAAGCGTCTGTCAATTAAACGCTATGGTGACGTGCATACCCAAACTCCAAACCTATAGGCCTATTTTGAGAATAGATTAACGTGCGATATTTTCTTTATCGCGCGACAAGAGTCTCACATTATCGCAGCACGTTAACGCCGATAACGGCCCACCACTAGTTATTTCATTAAAACATGCAATAGTTCGATCACCCTGGATCATGAAACATGCAACTTTTCGATCAGTAGTATTGTTAAGTAAAATATATTTTGATTAATTAAATACCGTTATATTTTTGGAACGCAACTGGCACCACTGAGCTCTCAAAGAACCGAGGCCTGTACGTACTGTACGTAGCTTCATGCTTACCAGTAAACGTACAGTTAAATGTATGCCCCGCTCCAGCACAGGGTGTGCAAGGTCATGGATTCAATTTAAAATAGGCCTACATAGACCAGGGCCCTAGCTAGAGAACACGCACGCTACTGTATCTTTTATTAACGCAGCAGCACCATATGTACTCAGTCAAACGGTCACATTTTATTTTAGATGTCTCTTTGACCTGCGTCGCTCTACTATATACAACTACTGTGGCCGCAGGTAATGCGGGGCAGGGGAGGGTCTCCAAAACGCTGACAATAATAAGCTCAGCCAAGCGTACAGCTGCTATGGTACAGCAATACTGAAGCTGTGAGGATGGGGTAAAATGCAGTATTCAGGGCACCACCGTGGCCTAATGGTAGGGCACTGGATTACTACGCCGGCGACCCGGGTTTGATTCTGGCCTGGGCAGTGGTGTAGTCTACGTAGAACGCAGGTATAGGGAGTATACCCACTTCTAAATTTCAGGGATTTCAGTATACCCACTTAAAATTGATTGATCCATTGTTTTGAATAGCACAAATATATACAGTATACCCACTCCAAAAAATGCTCAAATATACAGTATACCCACCATAAAAAAGTAGACTACACCACTGGGCCTGGGTCATTTGCCAGTCCTTCCCCATCTATCTCTCTCTCCCCATTCGTTTCCTGTCCCTCTCTCACTGTCCTCTCACAAATAAAGGCACAAGAGCTCTAAAAAAATATATTTTAAAAAAATGCCGTATTCAGGGTGGGTAAATTAATACTTAGCTTAATCATTATAGCTATATGGCTCTGCTTATGGTACAGCAACCTGTTTATGGTACGGCAACCTGTGAAGATTGGCATAGGTATGAGCTGAATAACTGTGCAAAACTGCATAACTGATTGGCATAGGTATAAGCTGAATAACGGTGCAAAACTGCATAACTGATTGGCATAGGTATAAGCTGAAGAACTGTGCAAAACTGCATAACTGATTGGCATAGGTATGAGCTGAATAACTGTGCAAAACTGAGTAAATGAGTGTGCTAGGTGGGGCGCAGGACAGTCAAAAAGTGAAAATCCAGTTTGAAAAGGGAATTATGTCAACAGCTTTGTTTGACTTGCTCTCTATCAAGCGCCGTTTGATCAGGAAAATCACTACAAAATGTAGCAAAACGCTGCGGTGGTTCAACATGTATGATGTGTCCAACATGCTCAGTCCTGCTCTTCATCGTGTGCATATGAGTTGCACTGCTTTGTTTACATATGGCTCTATGACGTAAATGAGAGTGAATTTGTATATATCTCAGATTGAATATTGCACCAATGTGCACTCCGCTGAGAATCCCCCCCGAACCCTCTCACCTGGGGCATCATGACTAAGCTCTAGAACCCTCTCACCTGGGGCATCATGACTAAGGTCTAGTCAGTGCTGACATGCTAAATGCTCCCTCAGCGTTGTCCGATGCAAACTCGCTCATTTGTTAATGCCAAAGCACAGCACGCACGCACGCTGTGATGGAGTGACCATCACTAGGGTTGTGGGTGTGTTCTGACTAACATGCCAACGAGCCTGGCTCTTTGGTGTAGCGGTCAGAGCCCCGGTTTACTACCCCAGAAGGTCTGGGTTCAAGTCCCAGCTGGGCAACTCTACTCCCCTTCGCTACAAAATGGTGTCAGAAGTGGGATGGTACCGTGAGGCCATCGGAAGCGTACCCATGGTGTGTGAGCCGTAATTCCATGTGAGGGACCCCCAGGATTGGTGACCCCCGTGTGAGGGACCTCATTAATAGGTGAAGCATTGATGATGGGGCACACTGGATGGGAGAAGCATGATGGGCAGTTGCGTGAGGGACACCATGAGTGTGTGAAGCGCACGGGTGCGCTTCCCGAAGGGGAAGGCAATGTGATGGAGTGACCATCACTAGGGTTGTGGGTGTGTTCTGACTAACATGCCAACGAGCCTGGCTCTTTGGTGTAGCGGTCAGAGCCCCGGTTTACTACCCCAGAAGGTCTGGGTTCAAGTCCCAGCTGGGCAACTCTACTCTCCTTCGCTACACACGCACGCACGCACGCACGCACGCACACAACAAAATTATGGTGGAATCATCAGCTTGACTGATACATGTAAACTTGCTCATTTGTTTATGCCAAAGCACAGCAGGTCGCACGCACGCACGCACGCACGCACGCACGCACGCACACACACACACACACACACACACACACACACACACTTACATTATGGTGGAATCATCACATTTAACTGAAACATTAGCGTATGGTAAAAGGTTGACGTCTACTGTTCTGTTCCTCCATACGCCTGTGCCTTTAGAGGACAGGGGAGCACAGCGCATTGTGACATCATCAAACTGAGACACATGTCTCTCTCCAGGGCGGGACTCACTAGTTCGACGCCGTGTCGCCCGAGGGGTTGTACTTACGTCTTACGTCATTTAGAGCAGAGCAAAGATGTGCACGTCCCCGCAGACAGCTGACGGCTCTGGAGACGGTGCAGAGTATATATTTAAACAATCTCTGGTGCAGAGAGGTTGATAGCCGGAATAGGCCTACGTGTTGTTCAGTTTCAGTAGGCTGCAGCATGATTAGATGTGTAATCAAACATTTCAAATAAGCGATTTAGCCGACGATACTGATATATGAGGTTTGAAAGTTTTATAAAAAATGCTGACATTCCAAAATAAGCGATTTAGCCAACGAGGCTTAGGCCTAGGCCTACTCTGATGCAACCACATGAACCTACTACTATAAAAATAGGTTTTTCTGGGAGGTTTTTTTTTAATGCCGACATTTCAAAATAAGCGATTTAGCCAACGATGCGCAGGCTGATACAACCACAAGTGGCATAGGCTACCGGTTCTTTCGGGAGGTTTTTTTTCATGACGGCATTTCAAATAAGCAATGTAGCCGACGATACTCAGGCTGACACAACCACAAGTGTCATAGGCTACATGGCAAAATTGGTTCTTTTATGAGTTTTTTTTAAATTGTCGTCAAGACAAGACAACTAGATAATGTGTTAAAAAAAGAAAAATCTTGAATGATGAATGTCTCATGTCAGCTTAAATGCCCACGGCTCACTGGGACAGCACAAGTGCCGTGTCCAGACGTTTATGTCCCCATTTCAATGTCAACGTCAACTCTAGCAGGTAGCTCCGATTGGAAAATAAATATCAAAACGTTTAATGTTTGGGATTTTTTGTGGGTGCTTACTTAGAGCCCTACTTTCAACATAGAACAACACACGTAGGAAACGCAATATGTTTTGTTTTTGTTTTTTGGTGGATGCTTATTTAGAGCCCTGATAATGTGATCTAACGAAAGACATGGATTAAATTCAACGTAGTACTCACTATCGTCATTGTTTGTCATTGTTCATTTGACACTTGACAGCGTCTCATAAACCGCGGTTTCGTGGCGAAGTGCACGAGCGCTCTCATGAACGAGTACGCACAACCCAAATCCCGAAGTGCACGAGTGCTCTCATGAACGAGTACGCACAACCCAAATCGCGCCCATTCTGGGCGACAGGCGTCGAACTAGTGAGTCCCCTCCAGGGCTGCTGACAGCTTTGGCCCATCAGCCCAGGGCAAAGTCGCCTGAAATTCCCCCACCAACCCAATACATGCAATGTATTAAGGACCCAATTCTGGGCCCCCTCTCTCCCTGGGCCCGGGACAACTGTCACCGTCCTTTGTCCAGAAGCTTGCACAGGTTCACCAACAGTGTGACACACTGTAACGTAAAGGCCCTGCAGACTATTGGGAGGGAAAGTAATCTCTTTGCCCCTTACTCGCATGTGTGACGTGTTTACTCCCTGTAATTAACATAGCCAAATTAGCATAGCCAAACAATAGCCAGAGAGGTGGTTACTCGTCACCACAGAAGCCATCATATCTACTAGAGAAGTTAAAACCAAATCAAACTAATCGAGTGTATATATGTGTAATAAGAAGACAATATGGAACTCACAGGATTACAAGAATGTGAAGAAACGCGAAGAACTTGCGTTCATTTGTGTTCGTTTGTTTCTCTGTGTTGTCCACGGGGCGCGAAGCACAGCATGCTGGGAGCTGTAGTCCGTTACCGACCAGATTGGCACAATTTCTATTTTTCTTAAAAGG
>NC_085860.1:53171786-53176786 GCF_034702125.1 Engraulis encrasicolus | reverse complement strand
TCGATTTTTCGTTTCCCACGACACTCGCTCGGACCGCTCTGTCAAAAGTTGCATTTGGGGTTCTCTGACAGTTATAGCTGTTTCAAAAAGGCCAATCTCTTCAGACTTCACCCCATGGGCATTAAACAATCATCAGATGACAGACTATAAAATATTCTGAGAATGATTGGTGAGACCTTTACCCATTGTTCCATTTATCTGCCTTTCCCATTCCTATTGCATCTCTGGCTTTTAAGGTAAAACAGAGCCAGAGCCTGTGTCCCAAAACCATAGCTAATCTCCTAATCACAGATTATGGGGTGGTTTGTGGAACCTTTACTTGCTTTAGTTGTTTGGGAGACCATTGGCACAAACCCAATTGTACCATTGAAGAAGATGGGAATTGATTTGTGGAACAGCTAAGGCACATGCGACACTGTGGACACTTTATTTTTTGGTGTGTGTGTATGTGTGTGTGTGTTTGTGTGTGAGAGAGAGAGTGAGAGAGATATGCCTTGGCAAATGTATGTAACAGTGAGCTATATATGGTTATTTTAATGTGTACGTACTACGTAGGCTATGTGTGTAATGTCTAGTGAGCAATGTCTTTATTTATGTATGTGTGTATGCTACTTGACACCTTAATTTCCCCCTGGGATCAATAAACGATACTCTACTCTACACTACTCTCTATTCCATTTTATTTGGCTTTCAAGGTGTAGCTGATTGTGGAACATTCATTGGAATGTGGAACATTACATACCAGGTGTTCCGTTCACCTGGTTTTCCAGGTGCAGGTGTCGATGCGGCCGTTGGCCCAAATCTATTCAGTTTTCCGCCCACTCTGACAGAAACTCTCTCTGCTGCCCCGCCCATGACCACACCCCTGCTGACAGCAGCAAATTCTCAAAACACACACCACATCAAACCCCCACGTACACTCACACTACACACCGCACCACGCCCGCACGCACTCTCACATATATGCACACGCGCGCACACAAACACACACACACATAGATACACCAGACTCGCACACACCACATCAAACCCCAACACACGCTCATAATACACACCGCACCACGGCCACACGCACTCTCACATATATGCACACGCACGCACACAATCCAAACACACACCGCACACACACCCCCTCCCCCAAGACACACCGCACCACGCACACACACACACACTCCACGCACACCATACCACTCACACCAGACCACAACACACCACTAACATATTACGAACAACAAAACGCCCACTGTCAAACACACTTCCTACAAACTCATCAGAGTGTTAAAGGGACACTGTGTGAGATTTTTAGCTGTCTATTTCCAGAATTCATGCTGCCCATTGACTAATGTTACCTTTTTCATGAATACTTACCACCACCATCAAATTCTAAGTATTCACTATGACTGGAAAAACTGCACTTTTCATACATGAAAAGGGGGATCTTCTCTATGGTCCGCCATTTTGAATTTCCAAACATAGCCATTTTTAGCTGCAAAACTGACTGTACTTGGACCATACTAGAAAATATTTGTTTATTACTTAGTAAACTTTCATGTAAAGATCAAATTTGGCAATAGGCAGCCCAGTTTCAATGAGCAGCATAGTTGCAGCACCTTTTTTGACCATTTCCTGCACAGTGTCCCTTTAACATTGTCATCTCCCTTTCATCCCCATCACCCATCCCATCCCATCCCATGCCTCTCCTCAGACACTCTCCGTCCTTTACAGCACGCCTCGCGCGGCTATTGTTACTAAGCTTTTCTGTCTTCTCTCTTTTTTGAATGGTTTTTATCTTGTTGTAAAGCACATTGAATTGCTTCCACGAATGAAATGCGCTTTAGAAAAAAAATGCCTTGCCTTGCCTTGCCCTTTCACGGTGACGTAAAAAACGCAAAACATCAATAAGCAGAAGATCTTATTTAAGTCCTTATTCTGAGTTCCCAGAGGGAAAACAAACGTTTAAAAGAAAGGAAGTGAGAATATGGTGCTGTAGTGTGCATGTCCTTCAGACAAAACAGTAACGTGATACACCAAACTTTTGACCCTGCTGCAGCTTACAACGTGAGTCACTTTCCTCATCTCATGGTTAATGTTTAAAGTGATACTGTCCCATTTTTGTCTTATTTTACACCTCCCCTTGAGTTAAATAATAGGATTTTACCATTTATTTATAAGTGTACAACCGTTCTCTGGGTACGGCAATGCAAATTTTACCTCCAAGCTAGCAGTTAACATTGAGTCCTATGAGACCAGTTAGCCGCCAGCTGGTCTCATAGGACTCAATGTTAAATACTAGCTTGGAGGTAAAATTTACACTGCCATACCCAGATTGACACAGTTGAAAGTACAGGAGAATGGTAAAACCCTATTATTTGACTCAAGGGGAGGTGTAAAATAAGCTTATTTCCAAAAATGGGACAGTATCACTTTAAAGAAGTAGCTGGTAGAGGCAAGGCCTGGTAAATGCATTATCAGAGTGTTAACATTGGCATCTCCCTTTCCTCTAAGGACTGTAACGCGCTCAACTCAAACAAAGTAAACAACTGGGAGTGCTGTCCTGCTTTTTCTTCATCTCCCTTTCCTCCCCATCACCCATCCCATCCCATCCCATGCCTCTCCTCAGAAACTCTCCGTCCTTTAATCGTGACGTAAAAAACACATGAATAATCTGAAGATCTATTAAAGTCCTTATTCTGAGCTCTCATTGTATTGAGGTGAACCTTGAGAAGAGGCTGGAACAGAGGACATAACACATAAAAACACACACACACACGCACACACACACACACACACACACGCACACGCACGCACACACACACACACACATGCGCGCACGCACACACACACTGTTTTGGGGGGGGGTGGAGGTGGTTGTCGTAGAGGACATAGCCACCATATGGAGGTAAGACAAGGCAAAGCTCTCGCCCCCTGCTCTCTGTCTCTTCACACACACACACACACACACACACACACACACACACACACACACACACACAC
Source organism: Engraulis encrasicolus (assembly GCF_034702125.1). NCBI lineage: Eukaryota > Metazoa > Chordata > Actinopteri > Clupeiformes > Engraulidae > Engraulis > Engraulis encrasicolus. The sequence goes on along the minus strand of NC_085860.1, from coordinate 53,173,792 downwards.
ACACACACACACACACACACACACACACACACACACACACACACACACACACACACACGCACACACACACCTTGCTCTCTGTCCCTTCCGTGACAGACACCGAGGACACATCACACACTGTCATTTTAGAACACACACACACAGATCACAACACACTCTCTCATTTTAGACACAGAACACACACTTCAGACTTAATTAGCCAGTGGCCTTGGAAAGCTTATTAGTGCATACTCTCTCTCTCTCTCTCTCTCTCTCTCTCTCTCTCTCTCTCTCTCTCTCTCTCTCTCTCTCTCTCTCTATCTCTCTCTCTCTCTCTCTCTCTCTCTCTCTCTCTCTCTCTCTCTCTCACACACACACACACACACACACACACACACACACACACAAAACTGTCCTTTTTCCAGTGCTGTTGTGGTTTTTTACAGTCTCGTCCACAGCATCAATGTCAGGGGTGTTAGGGCAGTCACTAAGGACATTGTCCAGAGCATCATTGGTGGTCTAACAGGAGAGCCATTTGGGGTTGATTTTTCTGTCCGTGTGTTTGTGTGTTGCTGGTCCTTGTAGTTTGCGCAATTCCGTCACAATAATGTCAACAACGCGATTGTAATGGGCGGTGTACAGGCCTTTGAAAGCTACGTTATGCACGCATTCATAACGTGCGCTACGGACTCAACCTTAAAACTGCACTGAAGATTGTTGGTCACCAAGACCAGGGATATTGGGTCAACGACGTGCAAAATGGCATTGTCATTCAGTGTAACGGACACCTTCTGCTGACTGTAACGGTAAAAAAACATGATTTTTAAATTGTTTCAAGTGAATGGATGACAGACGAGGCTTTCATGAATTCACTGGAAAAAAAATAAAAATTAAAAAAGTCTTTTACAGTTACAGTCAGCAGAAGGTATCCTTTACACTGAATGACAATTTCATTTTGCACGTCTTTGACCCAGATGCAGTCCCTCAATGAAAAGTCAGTGCTCAGGGAAGCACTGAAGATTATAGAGGAGCCCACACATACTCTACATCATGATCCTTTGAAAGGACTTCTTGTTAAATATCCCTAGTATTGCACCATTTGTAGGATGGGTGTAGCCAGGCCGTGCCCTTCTAGTGACGCAACAGCTTCAGCGTTGCTACCAGTCAGGTCAAGAGTCAATGCAAGTACTTTCTGAGTTCCCGCAAATACGGGAACTCCTCCCACTTTGTTGGGAAGCAAACAATCATTAGCAAACCATGGGAGGCCATTTGGGAAATGCCGTTTGGGGAATGTTAATTATTATGCTCTTGGTCAGACCAAGTCTCGAAGAGATTTGAAAGTTGATAATAATGATCAGGCTAGGATGGGTGGGCACTACACACAGCTTTACGGTGGGACAGATCATCAGTGGTGTACCTGAGCGGTTGTGTACACACACACACACACACACACACACACACACACACACACACACACACACACACACACACACACACACACACACACACACACACGCACGCACACACACACACACACCTCTGGCGTCCGTCCTCCACCCTCTCCTCAACTCACCCCTCTCGGTTGTCCTCCTCGTCCATGTTGGAGAGCAGCTGGGAGCCGGCCAATGAGATGTCCAGCGCGGCCAGGGGCAGGTCCCTGTAGGCAAAGCTGACCAGCTGCACGGGGGCCATGCACTGGGCCTCCTCATCCACCTGCTGCGAGATCACCTCCAGATCACCACCTCCACCACCACCACCTGATGCTGTAGGGTGCTGATGCTGCTGGGGTGGGACCCTGGAGAGGAGATGCAGAGTATTAGTGTGTGTGTGTGACAACATGGTGGGACTGAACGCCACTGGAGAGAGAGAGAGAGTATTAGTGTGTGTGTGTGTGTGACAACATGGTGGGACTGAACGCCACTGCACCACCTCCAGATCATCACTTGCTGCTGCTGTAGGGTGCTGATGCTGCTGGGGTGGGACCCTGCAGATGGAGATATGGAGGGAGAGAGAGAGAGAGAGAGAGA
>NC_085860.1:53146786-53166786 GCF_034702125.1 Engraulis encrasicolus | reverse complement strand
ACATGCACAAATGAATAGGGCCGTGCGATTTGCTGTTGAGCGCGACCTCATCTCCACCTCAGGTGCGCATGTTCCCTCCTCTGCATACCGGGGAAACATGCCTGTCGCGTCGCGCAGTGGAAGCATTTGGCTCGCATCCGACTGTCGGCTCGTATAGTGTGAGGGCGTGAGTCGTGAGATGTGAACTTTTAAATAGTGAAATTCCATCGTGCAGTGTGAGCAGGAGCTTAATACCCACGAGCGAAAATATCGCACAGTGCATGCCCGGCTTTAGGCCGTTATCCCGCTTATTTGCAGTTAGGTTAGGGTATTTTTAGCGTTGCTGTTGCGGGACACCTATTTGTTGTCCTGGGACACCAGTACACTGTCCCGGGACTCCTAGTTAAAGAGGGTACTACTGTACATGTCCCCAACTCCACGCCAGGCAGATACAGATAGGTCTCACCACACTGGAAGGTAACTAGACATCATTGAGAGGGGTGCATGCTTAGCATACTACTCCATGACCACGCCAGGCAGATAGGTCTCACCACACTGACAGGTCACTAGACATCATTGAGAGGGGTGCATGCTTAGCATACTACTACGGGGTTTCCCCCAGCACTTTAGTGCTAAGGCGGCCACCTTGACAAGAAACACCTACCACCTTGACTAGATCTCCTGAAAAGATAAAGATTTCATTTTAAAAAAAAAATATAGGCCTACTTTTAACGCCCCACCACCTTGACTAACAAATATGATGTGGGAAATACTGTACTCTATGACCACGAGCAGGCAGGAAGAAAGGTCTCATCTCACAGAATGGCAGCTACACAGACCTTGTCTCATAGACCTTAACCAGAGATTATATAAGTATATAGAGATATGCCAATGTAATAGGTTGCTATGGGCACCTAACATGACCAGGTTCCGGTCTGCCTAAAGGGGTGTGTCATAATACTCCTAGCATTGAATAGAACAGTCCTTAGGTCTGCCTAAAGGGGGATTGCCCCCTCCCCAGGGGTGATAGTGAAAAAAAATCCTGAGCCTGAACTTTTTTCGGAGGGTGGGGACACGACGACGACAACATAGGCCCTACTGCATATGTGACATAATGTAGCTAGGCCTAATTTTGACCCATTATTCAAAAATGTAATAGTCTCGTTTTTGAGTTTTTCATTTTTGTCTTGTGCCTCGTGTTATTCACGAAAAGACAGATCATTCCCATCTTAGTAGGCTATAGCACTTAAGATTGACTGATAGAAACTGGCCATGTTCGATTCTAGCTGTAAAAACGAATACCAATGTATGCAGTTAGAAGTGCATTCTAGGCTTGTGATGTTGCAGCATAGTTATTGAGGTGGGTATTGAACCACAATGCAACATTGAAACACCAGAATGCATTTCTGACAACATGGTGCATATTTTACCACATTTAATTAACCCAAAGCTGCATATGTAGCAGCCATACCAAGACAGTTCAGTAGGGGGCAATACTACGCCAAAGCACAGTAACTACTCTGTCTAAAATAAAAGAGGTGATAACCAATTAATTAAGCAATACTTTTAAATGACATAATATACCTTTGCTGTGTGCTGATTCGTTTCATGTTCATTGGGACATTGTTCATATAGGCCTAACTTGTCTACTTGCTGACATGTTTAGATACTCATCGCCCCATGGTCTACCCATCAACCCCTGCCTTTCCGTTGTAGGGAAACGCCCTTTAATTAGGCCTACATTAAAATATTTAGGGCACACGTGCATAATTGGCTACATGTAGGCCCACGTTCCTATTGCTAATTCCCGACTCCACAGATGACAGCTATTATGGACAAGGCAGTGACTACTGTGCGACTTTCGCATTGGCTTGTCGTCAATTAAAATAGCCTACATGAAAATCACTCGCGTGCGCGCACACACGCATTGTATGAGTTGCAAAGATAACAACAGAAAACAACATGAACAAAGACAGGACCGAATTCAACTACGCTACATGAAAATAGCCCCGGGGCATGACAATAAGATGAACATTCACTGCATGTGCACGGTGGACACAAGAAATGGAATCCAGACATGAAGTAGGCTAACTGAAGTTCATGAAGGGAGTTGTGTTATTGATGATGGCTCCCTGCATGAGTCGGGCTAAAGTATCCCCTTTTTTGTAATACCAGTGACACCGTGCAGGCAAGATAACCTGTGCATCGTGTGTGGAATAATTCGATTCGATTACGCAGACGGGCGAGATGGAGCGCGCGCAATGGAAAGGCTGTGTGAACCTGTGCGAGGAGGCTGTTCGAGTTTTTTTCCACACAGCGCGACTGGTTATAGAGAGCGCGCTGGTTGGTTGGTTTAACAAAACTATTATGAACATCTCCCTGAAATCAGTTTTTGAAACATGGTTTGTCGAGTTCCGGTATTTTCTGTCTCAATCAACAGACCAACACCCAGCTCACACTTCAAAGGGTGAAGCAGGGATGCCCAAATCATTCTAAAGTGGTAAATTGTAAACCTTGATGCATCCGTTATGCACAGACTGGTCGATTCAATCCATTCCAAAGCAGTCACACAGTTGCAGGTTAAGCCATGTCTCAAATGTGAAACATAGCGGTCCAATTTCAAGCATTCCACAGTCATTTGGACGTGCTGCGAATGGTAGCCGCTATTCCAATGCAGACATTTAACGCACCACATCAAGAAAAAAAGTACCATGACGGGCATAGCCTACCGTCTTGAGCATACTACTTTTTTTTTTGAAAGAATCTAGTTCTACCGCCATCAAAGTTTGTCAACATTGCGCAGTCATTTAGCGCACATGAATGAAGGAAAAAAGCCGAATATATTTCAAACATATTCTCTCAGTGATTCCAAGCATGAGGCTAGCAATACTAGCCAGCACAAGCCAAAATCGGGCCCACGCCACACAATGCCACAGCGAGTAAATTAATAACCAAATCGCCTTACCTTCAAACGTTGTCTTGATCACATAACTTCACAAGTATTCCACTTAGGCTACATCCACACGGTTCAACACACCCAAATCACAAAGCAAGCCAGCCATGTGGATGTGTGCTAACATTGTTGCCAATTTTTATCGGAATCCAAATGGTCTAAACTTGGCCTACAGTATTTTCTTCCGTTTCTTCAGTAGAACTAGATGACATTTTCGGATTTGCCTCCATCCATGGTAAAATGTCTAAGAAGGGTAATCAGTAGAGTCTACTCTATAGGCTAACTATCTCTTATCTGTGCACCACCGGACACTTTGTAGTTCCCTTCACCAGAACTACCGGTCGATAGGCGCTGCTTCTGCTGCCAGTGGTGCTTGTGGCCAGTGACTCGAGACATAAAAAAATGTTACATTTTACAGCTAGGTGTCAGGATAGATACAATGTTATGGGCTGCTGCTCATTTGGGTTCCTTTCGCGTGTCTTACAACAGGCTGTTGCGCGCTCATTTATTTTCACCGTACATGAAAGCACACAAGATAGTTTATTAATTATTTTATTAATATCGAAAAAATATATATTTCCTACAGCCACGCTACGCCGGATTTCCGGCGCGGCGCCGGACTACTATCACCCCTGCCCCTCCCCCTTGCAATAATAGAACCCGGAAACAATGGGCCAATGGAACCTCTCTCTCTCTCTACTCTCTCTGCCTTAACATTTATATCAGCATCAGCATTATCATTATCATTAGCATTAGCAGGAGAGAGGAGAGTTGAATATGCATTAAATATACATCCTTCATGAGAACTTAAGCCCTTGTTGCACTGTTTGGGGTTATGCGCTGTACCAGTCCTGTCTCTCTGAGCTGAGTTAAGATTTGGACACTCTCTCTCTCCAGAATATTAAACTGTAAGCTGATCCACATCCTGTGGGTGAACTGCTTGGGGTCATGCCCACTGGAGAAAGAGATGCTGCCTTTTAGCAGAAGCAAAAGACCTAGGACTCTAACTTCTTCATCTTTCTGCGGTGGAAAAATCCTGTAGATGCTTGTATCCAAAGCTGCTTGCAAAAGATAATGCAGACCAGATAAAGATTTGTAGAGCAGTATCTCCCAACTTATTTTTTTTTGTACGGGGAACAGATTTATCTGCTGGGACATGTCGAAAACCATTTACAGAACAGTTATTGTAGCATATATTCCAGGTTTTAAAGATTTGTGTGGTCTTTTTCGACTTTATTTGATAGGACAGTGAGAGGTGGACAGGAAGCGAATTGGGAGAGACGGAGAGGGATCGGCAAAGGACCTGAGCCTGGAATCGAACCCTGGTCAGCCGTATGGCAGGCGTGTGCCCCACCGGTTGGCCACGGCAGGGCCTTATATATATTCAAGGTTTTATGCAAACCGTCCCTTCTCTCTGCTACCCCCCTGCAGTACCTCTGTGGCCCCCTTAACTGATGAAAACCGCTGGTGTACACAGCACTGATTGGTGACCAGGGGTATGGGAGCACACTTCAAGGGGTTAGGTGGAGAAAATCAATAATAGCAAATGTATGGAGCATAGTGACATGGGAACTGAGGAAGTGATATATATAGACCCTGCGTGAGGGCTACTCATAGCACTATGGCAAAATGGCTTACAGGGGGTATGCAAGACAAAAAGGTTGAGAAACACAGGTGTAGGGGAATACAAAGACTAAACTAGAAGCACTCTGAGAGTGCAGACCTCCGCTAAGGAAGCTGTTTGATAGAACATTTGACTATGCTACACCCTTTTTTTATTTTAAGTCTTTCTGCCTTCTTTTTGTGGAGTTAGAAACAGGAATGTCAAAATTCGCACTGTCCGCAATTCAATTTGCAGTCACTAGGGGCTTTCTAGGCTAGCAATGGTGAAGAATCTTAAAAAAGGTCCGCAATGCAATTTGCGGTGACTAGGGGCGTCTAGATGTCTAGACTAGCAATGGTGAAGAATGAAAATATATTGGCATACATTTTTTTTTTAAATTGACATTGAGAATGTTTAATAAGGGTCATGATCATATGCTGTATATTTTGCGAAAGGTTTTAACTTGCCACACCCAACCCATTTTCTCTGTGTGATCAAGAAACACCTCAGGAGGTCTGGCAAAAGGGGCTAGATCTACCTGGAGCAGTGTTAATTTCGTCAACCACGACGATGGCGAAAATATTTCGTCAACGCCCCTTTTTCCCTTGACGATGACAAGACGATGACGCACTAAAATTGCCTCAAGCAAATCAAAATATGACGAAAATAGAAAAATATTTTCGTCAAGGAGACTAAGACGAGGCGAAATTTACAAGCCATGGACGAATGGACATTAAAGATATATAATTATTTATAATTAATTTGTAATTGTAAAGCCTTGTCTTGAACTTCATAGGTGACTGCGCGCTCACGCTGTGTTGCCTCGCTTGTCTCAGCCAGCAGCCAGTGCATGGCGCGGCTCAGTCAGTAGTTCTGTAGCCTAGTAGGCCTACTTCAGTGGGTCCATTTAAGTTGAGTTTAGGTCCTAAACATTCCCAGAGAAAGAGAAAAAATAGCCGACGTTGAGGGAAGTGTTAATTTTGAAACATGTTCAACAACCCTCTTGTCCATGACGAAGACATGTGTTTGCAGTAATGACAGTCGCGCCAATCCTCCTCTGATACTGTCATTCTAAACCTCCTCGAGCTTCCACTATTCTCCTTTTCACTGTCTTAGCCCGGCGTTCGATGTCTGTTCTTTTTTTGTAATGTTTGCTATATTTGTTGTTTAACCATATGAGTGGCAGTTCGCAAGCAAATCATGAAGGTCGGATTTGTGATTTAAATCAGTCACCGCGGGAGCGCGCGCCAGCAGGGGGAAAGTTGGCCTGTCTAAACAGAGGCACGGCTACTGTAGCCTAGTTTTGAAAATAATCAATGGATAGGCGATCGCTGAGGAGTTTAAAACGGTTGAGATTTGAAACTTGTTCTCGTCGAGAGCAACGCTAAAAGACCCAAGGAAGTCGACAGCATTTCCATGCGTCTGCAGCGTCTTCCTAGTTCCAAAAACTCTTTTCAGGGTCATGCATATCGAGCCTCGACACCCCCGACAAACAAAACAGCATTAGTGTTTAACTATTTGTATGTGCATGTCCTTTCTATCGTCCAGTCTGCATACCCCTGCCTAACTATTTTTCCTGGGACTTTTGCATGGCATACGAAGTGTGCTCGCACAATCTATTTAAGCCTATTACATTCCACGCATGCCGCACGAGTCATTATCGTTCTCTGCTCGCATTACCAATTGAAAAAAAAAAAACGCTAACTTGCATAGTCTAACATCAGCAATATTTTATCTGACTCGTGGTCATCGGGAAGCCACTATCAGGGAGACGTCTTGAACTTCATGCAGACTTGGGATGTCTGGTCTTCCCACTGCCGGGAATCTGCAGCCTTTAAAGGGAAAAAACGTTTTTTTGCATGTGGGGCCTTATTTCTGGAATAAAACACATCACTCTACACACCCATACCACTTTTTTCCCATTTGATGCAGTTTGGAAGATTTTGTGTCAGACGGTATCCACTCAACGGTAGCCGTAGGGGCAACATTTCCAAGCCCATAAATGACTTTCCCCCACTTTTTAAACGTTGTGCAGATGTGCCATAGTCGAATCAAACACTTCCCGCGTCTGTCACACCCCTGCCTACTTGTACTCATTTATTTCTGAAAACGGCAATGAAGGCGGCACCGTGACGTCATCGGCTGGCGACACCATTTATTCTGACAGCAGGCGGTTGAGCTTCCTTCGCTCGCTCAATCAGCTAGGACTGCAAAACGCTTGTAAACATTAGCTTTTTGGGAGTAATATTTGGGTTTTGCAAAAAATGGTTCGAATGTGTACATTCCCAGGATGCGAAAACAAGATGACTAGATGGACATCCTTGTCTTTTCATCGGCTTCCTCTGCAAAACCGAGAAGTATTGAGACTGTGGCTTATCGCAATGAGAATGGATCCTAACATCAGACCGCAGCGATTGTGACGCGCTGATCATCGAGTTTGTAGTGCCCATTTCTCTGCCGATGATTTTTGTCCACTAGAGGAAATGAAACCTGGCCAAAAATCTCAGTATCGAATTCTCAAGACCGGCGCTGTGCCTACGGCCACCGAACAACGCACAGAGGAAACTACGGTAAGCTAGCTTTCACATGTCCACGAGCTAATTGTATGTGATTACCATACAGGTCTGTGGATTACCCTGTACTTGAATCAGTGCAAAGTCTACTGCTAGCAAACATTCAAACAAGCCAAATTATAAGTTGTGTGCACCATTTCCAAGTTGTCCGTTTTGTCGGAAGCAGCAGTGGGTGCATTTGGAACATTGGGGAACAAAATTGAAACGTAGAGGTAAAACAGTTGACATGACCCAAGCAGGCTACCTGTGATGCAAAAGATTCCCTGATTGTCGCTCCCAACGCAGGACGCTCCCCGGTCGGCTCGCTCCCACTAGCCAGACTATCGATTGCAAAATAGAGCTCTAGACTAGCTCTACTGCTGGGTGCATTTGTGAACGGTCTCCCAGAGCGATCAGTGAACAGTCATCATCAAAGCCTTGACTTTTGGAGCCGTTCACGAATTACCAGTACATCAACAATGGAATGCTGGTTTGTTTCGAACCACACCGTATTTTACTTTCATTGCGTCATGTTGATTGTACGATGCAACCCATAGGTGAATGAGGTATGTATGGGGTATTGTAGATGCAGATTTCCAACGTCATGAAAGCCAGATAGACAGGCATGCAAGATATGCATACAAAAAGATATAAAGACATCATAAACACTATCTTTACTGTTGCAGAAGTTTGTAAAAAGGTCCAAAATAAAAGGTTTAAATGAGGTTTAAATGAGGAATGGACATGGTTCAGCTGTGTTGATTTCTCTGAATACTACAGTCACTGACTTGTATGTATAGCCTATGTCTCAATGTCAGATGAACAAGAAAGGGGATTCATCATAGTCCCAAGCTGATGACATTGATGCAGTGTGATGTCTTATTTATGTATTCCTTTTTGTATTTATTTTCTCTTTTAGGAAAGTGCCAGCAGTGGTTTCAGCCTTGCAGTGACCGAATTATCTTCACTTCCTCAGTCAACTCCTGAGAAAAGCCAACACGGTGCACTGGAGGAACCATCAGGATCTAGAGGGCCATTTGACTCTGCATTGAATGTGCTTATGACAAGCCCCCCCCCAGACTACAACAACACCAAAAAGGCGTTCGTTATCTGGGAAGTACTATGCCTTGGCTCCCACATGGTCGCAACCATTGGTAAGAACAACAATCAAACACCTTTTATTTTGAAAACTGCCATTACATGACAATATTTCGCCCTTCACTATTATTCTGACAAAATACACACTGTTTTATTGTGCACCAGGTCCATCTCTAATAGTGAATGCATGAAAACCTGTCATAAATAGCTGCTCACACACTGAAATCAAACCCTGTCCTCGTTTTTGGAACACATATTGAAAATTTCACTGAGCATTTCCTTTCAATGTTTCAGCTTTGTATCCGTCGATGGACTTCCCTGCTGTACCACATCACTGGGGTGCATCGATGGGAAGAAGGGAGCAGTGAGCACACCTGTCTCCACCCCCCCTTGTCTGATGAGGAGCAAGAGAGAGGGAGGCAACAGGCCACAACTAAAGCAGGTAATATGTCCATACATTTGTTTATACCTGTGTACACTGTGTGTGAAGGTATTCAATCACTCTAGGTGAACAACTGAAATGGTTATATCTAAAATAGGGGAGGGGGGTGGTCTCACAAAGTGAAGTAGTATGGGAAGCATTCACCTTCATTTGATTGACCGCTTTGCTTTATTGCTGCCATGTCTTACTGGAAGCTTGTGTGTTGTCTTTGAAATGGAATCGTAATGGTCAATAACAGTATGCAGCATTTGCCCAAGGGCCCACATGTAATGCTGGTGGGTGCCCTGCAACCTATCGGGGCCCTGTGTGTAATTGTTCTGCCACTGACAGTCTACTGGTAAATAAACAAAGTTTCATCTTTATTTCCCCAGGTGAACTCTGTTGGTCCTTCCCATATTCCAGGCAGTCAGGGGATTGAGTGTCAAAGCCCATCTACCAGAAGACGACACAGACCTTCAAAAGGACCCTAATTGAGCGTGCCTTGGAGATGAGGGATGATGCTAGTATAGCATACACAGAGCAGTTCAAGAAGCCACGTTGCAAAAGACTGCTTCAGAATATTGCTCCAGTCGCCAGACTAGACAAAAACTTTTTAGTGGCTAGACGGACCAGTCGCTTTGGAGGATTGAGAGCTAAGCCCCACTGACTTTTTCTTTGAATCCAACACCCAAGGGTCTTCGGGGTCACCATTTCACACTTCTCCAAAATCATCTATAACTCAGAGTTTTGGCCTTGACGCTACAAACCTTGCAACTTCTAGTTTTCAAATATATACTGAGAATTATCGCATGGGACGTGACGGGGGGGGGAGCCATTAGAGGTGTTACAGGTCCATCTAATTAGTATTCAACTAGCAGAGAAACAGGGTGACTTTCAATTACTTTTTTACTCGCTGTAAGAAAACTTTCTAAATGCTCTTTTTACTTATTTACACTGTTTTCTTGCACTGACTGAAGACCTTTACCACTTTTTTGTACAGTTTTGTTTACACTCAATCTAAATGAAAATTGTTTGGATTATATTCACTTTACTGTCATATTAGTTTTGTTAGGCTTTTCAGAATACAACCATATGTGCCACTTTAACATATATGTTTACAGTTAGTTGAAATACTTGAAAAAAAGTCAAGGTGTTGCAAACTACCTCAAAGCCCCTGAGAGGCCTTGGACAAAAAACAAAACAGGACTCAGCATTTTTCATTACTGTCTGACTGTAGCTTATGCTGTGTTGTCGAATGAATGTCTTATTATGAATGACATTTTGTACAAATAAAGCCCAAACACAACTGATCTTGGTTCTTTCCATTTATTGAAAATGTACAATAGATTGTAATGATATTATAAAATGTACAATAGATAGTAATGACATCTATTCAGTATGATATATGCATTAGGTATATGCTTGTCAAAAGAAGCTGATAGTCTCTGGCAGTGCCTCTGAACACAATTGAGGCAATAATGAATTGTAAAACGTGTTTGCAATGCTTGCCAACTGCTGTCGGGGCTTGGACATTTCCTGTTGTATCACAGTGCAGGTAGGCTGTCGGATGTAGCCTATGAACGTTTTTGAAGGTAATATAATAATGTAAGGTATGCTATTCGAATATACTGAGGAGCTCTGTCTACTCTGCATGCGTGAATCCAACATAGTCTCCGCTGGGAGATGGATACTTGCTTCTGATAAGGCTCACGATGCAGCTGGGAATCACCTTTCTGTGGCCTGGTCCCAGTCGTAGCCCTCCAAGTGCCCAGTCGAGAACAATTCGATATGCTACTAGCCGAAATTGCCTATGGAAAAAATGATTACAGTGATTAGTATGCAGTAATGCATGAGTGAGAACAATACTCTGAATAGTAACAGTCTAACGGTGACAATTCAAATCTGCATCACACGTTCGTTATCATACTACTTACTCAACAGACAGCTGTCCATTTGATACCGCTGGCTGGGGCTGTGTCCTCCAGTTCAGTTTGGGAACACGAAAAAACGTTCCTATGACTCCACGGTTCATCAAGGCACGGACATCCTCTAGAGTTGTAAGACAGCATGCCTGGTTAGAATCACCCAGCCGTTCACCTCCTGGACGCAAATCCCATTCGATACAGCACAGACATTCATTTTCGGTTTTCATAATAGAACGTGTCCACAAGAGCACCACCAGATACCATCTGTTCTGTTCGTGAGCGCGCTACTGGTTGTAGCTTGGTCCGCTGTTCCATAGCCTGTCTCTGCCTTCTTCTTTCCAACAGCTCCTCATCTGTATACTCAGGCTCAAAACGATACGGACGGCCATCATACACAAAGTCATCTTCGAATTCAAAGTCAGAATCTTCTGCCATCTTCTGTAAAAGAGGAAGTTTTCACAGCCTTGCTTGCTAACTGCTTAATTGCAAACACAGACCGCAACATGCAATGCAATGGCAGCCAGCTTACGGCTGTCAAAATAAATAGTGTCGCCAGCCGATGACGTCACGGTGCCGCCTTCATTGCCGTTTTCAGAAATAAATGAGTACAAGTAGGCGGGGGTGTGACAGACGCGGGAAGTGTTTGATTCGACTATGGCACATCTGCACAACGTTTAAAAAGTGGGGGAAAGTCATTTATGGGCTTGGAAATGTTGCCCCTACGGCTACCGTTGAGTGGATACCGTCTGACACAAAATCTTCCAAACTGCATCAAATGGGAAAAAAGTGGTATGGGTGTGTAGAGTGATGTGTTTTATTCCAGAAATAAGGCCCCACATGCAAAAAAACGTTTTTTCCCTTTAAGTCACACGGTCAGGTGAAGAAGAGCATGTAGCTTCCTCCGTGATCAAAGTCAAAATCAAATAATATGCAGCAGCTTCTAATGCACGAGAGAGAGAGAGAGAGAGAGAGAGAGAGAGAGAGAGAGAGAGAGAGAGAGAGAGAGAGAGAGAGAGAAGCCTGCACCTGTGTGTGTGTGTGTGTGTGTGTGTGTGTGTGTGTGTGTGTGTGTGTGTGTGTGTGTGTGTGTGTGTGTGTGTGATGCCCTCTATGATGTTGAAATTACTGATTTGGGTTTTGGTGGAAAATGACCAAGTAACAAGGTGAATATTTGCTGCAATAGGCAATATTAGTAATACTTTGTGAAACTAGACTGCCTGTGCAGTCGCCTTCGACTGCTTAAGGTATATCCCCGAAACGCGACGCTTCCAGTCCCCCATCATTCCTACCACTCCCGTCCACCATTTCGTAAACGTATATACAGACGTGACATGACGCGCATAGGCTTAAAACCAAACGACTATTGTGAAAATGAAGCAAAAAATGGGGCAAATGGTAATACTGTTTTAATGGTTCAGTGGATATACCACATTAGGTACAGTGTAATAACCAGTGTAACAATATTTAACTTAATACAATGTAATTTTTTTACTTACATCATGTGTTTGTGCGTAAGTGGTATTACATGGTATTGCATATTGTTACACTGGTATTACACTATATTACATGGTATTGCATACTGTTACACTCGTTACTACACTGTACCTGATATTGCATATTGTTACACTGGTATTACACTAGTATTAAATGGTATTAAATATTGTTACATTGGTTATTACACTGTACCTAATATGGTAGATTCACTGAAATGGTGAACCATTAAAATAAGGTGTTACCGGGCAAATCAATCCACCCAGTCAGAAGTTATGGGCCAAATGAAAATTCCGCCATTTTGAAAGTGTTGTCTTCCAAACTCGAATCAGTTCATGAACCTACCCTAGAGCATTCACACACAAAATCTGGGACAAATCCATCCAACCGGTCAGTAGTTATGGGCCAAACAATAATTCGGCCATCTTGAATTCAGCCATCTTGAAAGTGTTGACCTCCAAACTCGAATCAGTTCATGAACCTACCCTAGAGCATTCACACACCAAATCTGGGACAAATCCATCCACCAGGTCAGAAGTTATGGACCAAACAAAAATTCGGCCATCTTGAATTCAGCCATCTTGAAAGTGTTGACCTCCCAACTCGAATCAGTTCATGAACCTAGCCTAGAGCATTCACACACCAAATCTGGGACAAATCCATCCACCCGGTCAGAAGTTATGGACCAAACAAAAATTCGGCCATCTTGAATTCAGCCATTTTGAAAGTGTTGACCTCCAAACTCGAATCAGTTCATGAACCTGTCCTGGAGCATTCACCCAAAAAATCTGGGACAAATCCAAACATCCGTTCAAAAGTTATCGCGTTAACACGAAAGACCTTACGCGGCGGCGGCGGCGGACGCGGCGGCGGCGCACGCAAAACCATTACATCCCCGACGCTCCGCGTTTCGGGGATATAATAACAATAGCAATAGTAGGTTATTTATTTTACACCACAATATTGACTAAAATGACAAAAAAATTGAAATGTTGATTACAATGACTAAAATGAGTAAAATTTGAAATGTTGACTAAAATGACAAAAATGAATTTGAAATGTTGACTAAAATGACTAAAATGACTAAAATTTGACTATGACTAAAATTGATTTTCGTCATTTTGACTAAGACTAAGACTAAATTGGGAAGGCAATGACTAAAATATGACTAACACTAAAATTGATTTTCGTCATTGTGACTAAGACTAAGACTAAATCAAAAAAAGCTGACGAAATTAACACTGACCTGGAGACAATGGAAGCCCCCACAGCTTGGAGACAGACGGGGGATGGTTACTCGCTACTACAAAAAAGGCAGATACTCTAGGGAAAGACAGAATGATCTTGATTGTTGCTGTTAGGAAGAGGTCACAGGAGAACAGAATGCAAAAATGCTTTAATTATTTGTAACTTCATGTCAGATGCTTTGGATAAATAAACCCGCTAAAATCAAGAATTGGACACCATGCTCTCTGACTCTTTAAAAAGAACACGCTGGATTCTAGCCAACACATAGTAAGTTTGGAAAATGATTTTGAAATGGGTTTACAACGTTTGGAACAAAATGGCTAAAATCCAACAATTGGTGACCACGACTTGTGATAAAGAAGGAGAGCTGGTGGACAAAAAGACAAGAAATGGACGAAGGGGCAGTTGGGTGACAACAACTAACAGCCGCTACAATGTGTAATCAAATGGTAAGCAGACCAAAGATTTATCTAAGTACTGTTATTGGGCAGATCAAGGTTTTATTGTTGTCACCCTACTGTAGGCATGTCTAAACAAATGGTTAAAGCATTAAGGTTAAAGTGCACAAGAAATAAATATGGAATACTGGCTTAAGGCAAAGGTCATGCAAAAAAAACGGACAATCATTATGGCTGGGCAGAGGGGCCCATATTTTGTTGATATAATGGATGGCACATATATTATTGGCTGATTGTTGTGTGGATACTGTACTGTGTTGAGATTACATTGCTCTGAGTTACGTTGCTGGGGAAGTATTGTGGTAGCATTTGTTGGGAATATTGCATTGCTGGTTATTTATTGGAGTGTTTATAGCTGGGGAAAATGGTGCTTGAAGTGTGGGCCCCGTTGAATGTGTTGGTATGATTGTTACAACTGCATTGTGGGAATCGGTGTATAGGTTGACCATGAGAGATTTAATCAGATGTTTAGTTAAGAGTGGAATTTGGTAGTTACAGTGTGAATGTTACCTATTTCTATGTGAATTGAATAGCAGTCTCCTTTGTATGTTAATCATTGAAAGAAGTAATTTTAACTAACTAAGCTCAAGGAGTTTAGCAGTAAAGGAGGAGTTAAGACAAAGACATAATGGACCTTGGAGGAAAGGGTGACTTCAGAGGATTACCTCCAGTGCTAACATCCACTGTGAAGGGTCAATGGGAGGCCATAAAACAACAGCTTATGGCTGCATCGATTGAAAAGGAAAGGAAAGGAACGGGAGAAAAGTATGACAAAATTTGGGAGGAGTTGAGGAGGCAAAAGCATGTGCCAAGAGATACTGAAAAGCGTGACCTATTGCCACATCTCATCAAAGCAGTACAGTATGCCCAAATTCAGTTGGAGGAACATGAAAAAAACAGGAAGCAGTCCAGGTTCTCTTTCAGAGATAACTGGAAAAGGGAGAAGGAACAATTAGAGGACAAAAGGAGTTGCCTCCATAATATGTCATTAGCCAGCGCAGCTTTGAAATTTGCACAGACACAATCGGAGACATGCCCGGAGAATCAACTCTTGTTGATACAAAACAGACCCACCTCAGTATCTCTGCCACCCGCACCAGCATCATACTTTGCAAATGTCTTGGAAGAAGTGAAACAAACTCCTAATAAAGTATCACAGCAATGTCAAAAGACAGTGGAAAGAGAGACAGGAAATGGAAGGAGCAAGTTGAACACTGTTGTTAATTGCATGTCAGAAAAAATGGAGACAGGAGCATGTTGTGAAACGAGAAAGACAAAAGAAAGCAGAGACACAGTGGAGCCACCACTACCTGTGCCTCAGAACATGTTGCCATTGATATGCAAAGACTCCCAGGGGGGAGAGAAGTACAAACCATTCTCCTTCACAGACATGAACTGCATTGTGGAAAAAATGCCCCCTCCTTCAGAAGGGGGAGGGGCATGGATGAGCAACTTTTTACAACACACTTTGGGTCACAAGCTTGCTATTGGAGATTGGAGAGCAATATTGGAGAAACAAGCGACCCTCTTTGATGTAATGCAGATAGAGACCATTGCAGGTACAACCAATCTGGATGATTCAGAATCATTCACTTCTCATGCTACACAGTTGGGAGGAGCTATGCGAGCAAAGTTTCCTGTTCCCCCAGGGACCACACACACACTGTCATTCACCATGAAAGAAAATGAAGACATATCAGAATTTCTGATCAGGTGCAAGGACATTTGGACTGATAGAGCAGGGTGTCACCCTGGCTCTGGACAGTGGCAGACATTGCAATTCAGAAAAGCTATCATGGGAAGCGTACCCAAAACAGTTCGAAAGGCCATGGAGGGCAACCCGGACCTGGCAGGGTGTACCACTGACCAATGGGAACGGCACTTGAAACATCACATGAAGATACAACAAGCTAAGGTGCAGGAGGCAAAAGAGGAGACAGATGCAGCACGACTGGAACTATTGAAACTGCAGTTAGAGGAGGCTCGCAACAGAGTTAGTGACACAAAAAATAAATCTGAGTATCAAATGGTTCAACAGACCCTCCACCAAGTGAAAAGAGGCCCAGGGGAATTGGGCAGGAGGCATAGGACTGGTTGGCGTAGGTCATGGGACAAATGCCATGGCTGTGGTGAGTTGGGTCATTGGAAGAGAATGTGCCCCAAAGTGCAGTGGAGAGGGATCCCAAACATCCCAAATCAATATAGAAGGGGTTATGGGTATGCCCCACAGCAAGCGTACCTATTACCACAACCCTCGCCACACCATGGATCAGGGTTTCAGAATTTGGGTGTGGGCATGCCTTGGGGGGCGTCGACACCCTGGGGTCCTTTGACACCCTGGGGAATTGGCCGTATTCATTAGAGGTGGAGCAGAAACCTGACTGACACTGGGGTGATAAAAGAATTGTATGAAATGGGCAAGGTTTTCAAATTTTGGATATCAATATAGATTAGTTTTTAGCAATAATTTTAATTCATTTAGGTCTGGAAAAATCATACAATTTGTTTTGAATAAGGATTAAGTTGCATTTAATCGACCTGGTTTCGTGTGATTTAATTAAGTGAAGATTAACTGATTGTCCATTTTTTTTCTTCTTAGGAGATAATAACAGGATACGGTTGCCTGTTGTGCAAAGCTCGTTGTTGACCTAATCCCTTCAGGATGTCTGGAGAAAACGAGATTGGGAGTCGACACCTAGAGAGGAATATACTGTGAATTGACTTAATCATTTAGTCCTTTCAGGAACATGACCATGGAGTGAAACCAGGGGACAGAGACACATTGGGGAATGTCAACATATCTCTTGTTTTGTATGCTATATGTGAATTTGATTTGATCTACAGGTTAACGATAAGAAGGAACCAGTTTGTCATAACAGGATATCATCAAGAAGTAACCATGGTTGATTAACTTCAGGTTTCATTCCCTTTTCCCCAAAAAACAGGAGACTAACATATATGTATTCCTTGTGTGTCTGTCATTGTATGTCAATGGGCCCTATGTCTGTCTGTGTGTTATGTGTGTTCATGTGAAAAGTTGAGAGTGCACGTGCAAAGGTAGAATTCAAAAATGAGAAGAACATGGTTAATATGGCAATGCAACAGAGGCCTACATACAGTGACGTCATGACATTTATTTTACACATTTTTTTGGGTTGTTTCATTTATTGATTTGAGTTTATTCATTTGGTTTCTTCAAGTTTTTGATAATGCTTTCATTTTACGTCTTGATTTGGTTTTCAAATGAATCAATTTGAACCTCTTTGTGAGCATTTTTCTTTTAATAAGTGGTGTTTTCCTTTCTTCAGAAAAAAACAGATGGGTCTTTCTTTCTCTTTTTGGTTAACAAAGAGTTTGTTTTTGAATTAATACATTTTTATTTACTATTTGGGTTTCAAATGGATATTTTTCAACATTTTATTTACTTTTTGGGTTACAAATGAATAATTGTCAGCTTTTTAGAGAGGTGGCTTTCTTTTTTACAAAGTGTTCTTCTTTCAGGAAAAGAGGACTTTATTTTGATATGTTCCATCAAAATGCAGGAGTTAGACATACTATATTAAAACAAGCTTCATAAGATTTCTAGTTTATAGTTTCCATGACTATATTTTCATCGTTTTGGGTTACTTTAAGCAGTGCTTTATTTCTTTAGTTTACTTCACCAATTTTCCCTTTATACATTTTGTTTTTATTAAACAAGAAAACTCACTTTGGTTAGGTATGTTATGATATGGGTAATTGATATGGGTTTTTAAGAAAACTAAAAAGTTTGATAATATTCAGCGATAAGTCATAAACAATGCCATTTTAACATGAAACTTTAATTAAACAGCTATTGTACAGACTTTGCCGTCTTCCAAATTCATCCCCCAGTTCTAATTTTATTTCCAAAATTTGGGCTCAAAACCCAGAGGCGGTGAGGTGCCATAGTTTAAATTGATACAGAATCTCAACAGAGTGCAACCATGTGATCAATCAGCGATCGACTTGGAGGAAATCAGGTGTCATGAAGTAAAGTACGCGCTCTCTATTGTCTGGCAGTTGCAAACGTTGAGAAATCCAAGGAAATTTACATGGAGTCAGATGGGAGAACTGTGGTTCTCTGCCAGGACATTGAGCAAAGTACTGTATGGTGTCCATGACAGGACACAAAGAACTACGCTGGTTCGATCTATGATATGGGACGACAAAGTCCTAGAGTTGGAAACAAGGGGGTGCACTCTGCTTGTTGAAGGGATAACTTACATAAACTTTGGCACACACCTCCACTATTTTAAAGATTAATCTGTGTGGCTGTGCCATACAGATTAAAGAGAGGGAGAGTTTATTTTCATTGTCAATGGTGGATGAATAAGGGACATGTCATTGACTGTATCTTTAGCTTTATAAGAGAAGTATTCCCCCCCCCCCTTCTTCTTTCAAAGAGAAGTAATATTCCCCCTTCTTCTCAGAATTCAGATTTTTTCCTTACTATAATTTTGGAAGTTGAAAGTTGATTTATGAATTTAGATTAGTAAAGAGGCAAAGGGCTGAAATTGATTTTTTTTGCTGTCGTTTCTGAAATACATATGTTTTTTTTATGGTTTATGGTTTTTACGTTATTATGGTTTCTCAACCCATGGAAAGTGTGACATAAAAGTTGGGCAGGGTCTGACATGATAAATGGTGCGCAAACATTTTCTTTTATTCCAGGTTTTTGTTGTGGATTTTCTTTATAGCTCTCTGGGTGATGCGATGAAAATGCAATTTTGGAACAATTTTGAATTTTTATTTTCTTCTTCTTTCTTTCTTTCTTTCTTTCTTTCTTTGGGCTTATCATTCCTATTAAAGAGTTTAACATACTATTGAGAAGCACTTCACCATAGCTGACACTCTCGGGGGCCAAAAAGAACATTTCTATTTTTATGATGTTGCCACGATATTTTTCAGTTGAAGAGAGGGACTCCAGAGAAAAGGGGTGACAATATATTGACTGCATTTTTAGTTCTTGTTTTGTATTAATCTTTTAGGTTTGGTTGTTTATTTTTGAACTGTTGCTTTGGGTTGAACAGAATTTTTGCATTCAATACCTATAGGCTACTATGGGTAGGCCTATGAATCTCCAACCATAACCCAAGTGATAGCCATTCGATTGCATTTCAGATAAAGACATGGCAGATGGACATGCTAAGATATTTTTTGTGATTCGATGTTGAATCGAATCAAGAGAGGGAATTGAAAATATATTGGCATACATTTTTGTAAATTGACATTGAGAATGTTTAATAAGGGTCATGATCATATGCTGTATATTTTGCGAAAGGTTTTAACTTGCCACACCCAACCCATTTTCTCTGTGTGATCAAGAAACACCTCAGGAGGTCTGGCCAAAGGGGCTAGATCTACCTGGAGACAATGGAAGCCCCCACAGCTTGGAGACAGACGGGGGATGGTTACTCGCTACTACAAAAAAGGCAGATACTCTAGGGAAAGACAGAATGATCTTGATTGTTGCTGTTAGGAAGAGGTCACAGGAGAACAGAATGCAAAAATGCTTTAATTATTTGTAACTTCATGCCAGATGCTTTGGATAAATAAACCCGCTAAAATCAAGAATTGGACACCATGCTCTCTGACTCTTTAAAAAGAACACGCTGGATTCTAGTCAACACATAGTAAGTTTGGAAAATGATTTTGAAATGGGTTTACAACGTTTGGAACAAAATGGCTAAAATCCAACAAGAATCATAAAAAAGGTCCGGGTTCCTGTTCATGATCCGGATCAGCACCAGAATTTAATCACTTGTTCCTCGGGTCATTTCCAACTCCACCAAGTTTCGTCCAAATTTGAACATAGATTTTTGAGTTATCCTGCTGACAAACAAACAGACAAACAGACAGACAAACCAACGCGACCGAAAACATTACCTCCTTAGCGGAGGTAACAATGGAATGATAAAAAGGTGTGCAGGAAAGTTTTGTGTCAAGCCTCTTACTGTACAGGGGAGGTTGAGAGTGATGACCTTATACTACAGTAGCAACTGATACCCTGTTCCACCATTGAGAGATAGTGTGTGTGTGTGTGTGTGTGTGTGTGTGTGTGTGTGTGTGTGTGTGTGTGTGTGTGTGTGTGTCTGTGTGTGTGTGTGTCAGTGTCTGTTTGTCTGTCTGTGCATGCGTTCCACCATTGAGAGATAGAGGAGTAGAGAAGAGAAGAGTTTGCCCTGAGATGGCCTGGTGTTCCGCGGAGGAGAGGGACAAGGCTACGGGGGTTTGTATTGAGGTTCACAATG
>NC_085860.1:53124286-53141786 GCF_034702125.1 Engraulis encrasicolus | reverse complement strand
CTGCACAATTAATCAAAAATAATCGAAAATCGTGATAAATCGTGATATCGAAATCGTGATTTCAGTCGGGATTTAATCGCGGCAATAGTGACCCACCTTCGAGAGCCTCCTTGAAGCCAGAACATACTGACAGGCTGGTGTTTCTGGCCAGAAATCTGTTCAACTAAGTTTCATGCTGTTGCCTTTTACATAATTATTACAATTAATTTCATTTTGCTCATCCCCTATATAATTCATTCTTGGTTATATTTCATTTTGTTATATATATTTTTTTAAATCAGCAAAAATCAATAATTGTGATTAATAATCGTGATTATGATTTTGACCCAAATAATCGTGATTATGATTTTTTCCATAATCGTGCAGCCCTACTACACATTGAGACACACAGGGGCAACTAGCTAGCCAACCCCTAACTTAACTGCCCTCGGTGTGGGGGCAACAACTAGCTGGCCAACCCCTAACTTAACTGCCCTCGGTGTGGGGGCAACAACTAGCTGGCCAACCCCTAACTTAACTGCCCTCGGTGTGGGGGCAACAACTAGCTGGCCAACCCCTAACTTAACTGCCCTCGGTGTGGGGGCAACAACTAGCTGGCCAACCCCTAACTTAACTGCCCTCGGTGTGGGGGCAACAACTAGCTGGCCAACCCCTAACTTAACTGCCCTCGGTGTGGGGGCAACAACTAGCTAGCCAACCCCTAACTTAACTGCCCTCGTTGGGGGGGCAACAACTAGCTGGCCAACTCCTAACTTAACTGCCCTCGTTGTGGGGGAAACAACTGGCTGGCCAACTCCTAACTTAAAGGGACACTGTGTGACCAGATTCCAGAATTCATGCTGCCCATTCAATAATGTTACCTTTTTCATGAATACTTACCACCACCATCAAATTTCAAGTATCCATTATCACTGGAAAAATGGCACTTTTCATACATGAAAAGGGGGATCTTCTCCATGGTCCGCCATTTTGGATTTCCCAAAAAAGCCATTTTTAGCAGCAAAAATTTGGACCACACTTGAAAATAGTGGTGTCAACAATGATCGATTCGGCGATCCGAATCGATCCGAGGCATGGACGATCCAGATCCAGATCCGGCAAGTTCCAGAATCAATCCGGCAATTTTTTTACGTTTCAATTACTTCCATGGATATTTCGGGAGCAAATGAATGTTAAATTAAATAAAAACACTTCAAAACATTGCAAGACTGATACAGACTGATACAGAAAACAGCCAATAAATTGTTGCTCAGTATCTGACTACTTGTACTTCCTCATCATGGCTGAACATTTGCTTTGCGTTCAGTAGAAATGTAATGCATTGCAATGCATTGTAGAATTGAATCGAATCGGATCTAATAGAATCGAATCGAATCTACTACCTCCCGAATCGTGATCGAATCGGATCGTGAGGGCAGTGCCGATCCACACCACTACTTGAAAATATGTGTTTATTACTTAGTAAACTTCCATGTAAAGATCAAATTTGGCAATAGGCAGCCCAGTTTCAATGAGCAACATAGTTGCAGTACCTGTTTTGACCATTTCCTGCACAGTGTCCCTTTTAACTACCCTCGGTGTGGGGGCAACATATGGTACACAGTACACACGGGGGGCATCCTTCTGAATATGGCTCTCCAAAAAAAAAAGAAAAAAAGAAAAAAGAAAAAGGATATAACCATCATCGTCCAAGATCGAATTAGATGATTAGAACAATGCAGTAGAGCAAGTTCACAAAGCATTACAATCGATAAACACAGGCCAGCATTTGTGGTTGCTGTGCCCCAGTCTTGTACTTTATCAGATTCTTGTCTCACCGGGACTCTTTTCAAACAGCTAATTTGGTGTGTGATGCCAGCGCCCCTAAATCAACACACACACACGCACACACACACACACACACACACACACACACACACACACACACACACAAACACGCACACAAGCGTACACACACACACACACAAGCGTACACGCACACACATACTACACACACAAGCGTACACACACACACACAAGCGTACGCGCACACACACACACTACACACACACACACACACAAGCGTACACACACACACACACACACACACACACACACACACACACACACACACACACACACACGCACACACACACACACAGACATGCACACACACACAGCGTAGACTGCAGAGTGCCCCTAAACCAATCCTTCCGCAGGTGTGAGTGTGTCGGCCGGGTGTTTGGCTTCAGAAATTAAGTTATCCGTGTCTGTCTGTCACGGCGGGGCTGGGAAATGAATTGCTGCTTCAGCAGCGTCTGGAAATCGTCTCTCTCTGTGTGTGTGTGTGTGTGTGTGTGTGTGTGTGTGTGTGTGTGTGTGTGTGTGTGTGTGTGTGTGTGTGTGTGTGTGTGTGTGTGTGTGGTGTGTGTGTGGCTTGCGCATGTGTGTGCACCTTTGCGTGTGTACGTGAGTGTGTGGGCGGGAGAGAGAGACAGAGAGAGAGAGAGAGAGAGAGAGAGAGAGAGAGAGAGAGAGAGAGAGAGAGAGAGATAGGGACAGAGAGAGTTTGTGTGTGGAACGTACCGCAAGTGCATGCGTGCGTGCGTGCGTGCGTGCGTGCGTACATGCGTGCATGTCTGCTCATCTGGTGCTAAGAAGTCATTGTCATTCCACTAGCTTAGTGACCACTCTCCTCCCCCAACTCCCTCTTCTCTCCACTCCTCCGTTCCCTCTCTTCTTTCCTCTCCTCTCCTCCGTTTGCCTCCTCTCCCCACTCCTCTCTCCAATCCTCTTACCTCTGGTCTCCACCTCCCTCCTCTCCCCACTCCTCTCCCCAATCCTCTTGCCTCTCTGGTCTCCACCTCCCTCCTCTCCTCTCAGCTGTCCACAGCCCTGTCGAGACCCCCCCACTCTAAAAGCCTCTAAACCTAATTGGCAGAATTGCTTCATGTGCACATTGCACAGCACAGCGCGTGAACCTGCAATGCCTCCTACTGAAGGGGAGAAGGACTTGGCTGATGTCTGATGCTTTATCATTGTGCAGTCATGGGTAAGCGGTTAGGGCGTCAGACTTGCATCCCAGAGGTTGCCGGTTCGACTCCCGACCCGCCAGGTTGGTGGGGGGAGTAATCAACCAGTGCTCTCCCCCATCCTCCTCCATGACTGAGGTACCCTGAGCATGGTACCGTCCCACCGCACTGCTCCCCATTGGGCGCCACTGAGGGCTGCCCCCTTGCACGTGTGAGGCATAAATGCAATTTCGCTGTGTGCAGTGTGCAGTGTTCACTTGTGTGCTGTGGAGTGCTGTGTCACAATGACAATGGGAGTTGGAGTTTCCCAATGGGCTTTCACTTCACTTTTCATTGGGGGGAATTAGGGGAATGAGGCGCCTGATATTTTGGGTAACACTTTACTTTCATAAGCATATTACACTGTCATAATAGTGTCCAGTATGCATGTGTCACAAATATGATGTCCATGTCATAAACATTTTATGCCTGTTGGCCTTAAATGACAATTAGTCATGTCATAAACATTTTATGACTGTTGGCCTTAAATGACATTCGGCATAACCAAATGTCACTTAAGGCCAACAGTCATTAAATGTTTAAGACATGGACATAATGTTTCTGAGTCATCTATGACTGTGTCATGACACTATTATGACAGTGTAATGACATGCTTATGACACCGGCGTCAAGTAAAGTGTTACCATATTTTGCCAGGTTAAAGGGGTATGCCACTATTTTGGGGCTTAATACAGTTAAAATCGTTGGCCAGGGTTTATAAAGGTGGTAAAGTGTCTTATTTTTCATGTTAAGCGTTGTCTTGCTTTAAGACAAGTTAAAAGAGGGAATATGTCGCTAAGCTAGTGAAAGTCAATGGATCCGTGTAGCATTGTAGCATGCTACACGGATCCATTGCCTTTCATTAGCTTAGCTACATGCTCCCTCTTTTAACTTGTTTTAAAGCAAGACAACGGCTTACATGAAAAATATGACACTTAACCACCTTTATAAACCCCAGCCAACGATTTTAACTGTATTAAGCCCCAAAATAGTGGCATACCCCTTTAACACCAGACTGAGATGCTATATGCAATTTGCTGTAGGAAAGGTGTGGTTTACGATCGCCCATGGTCATTTATTGGGAATTACAAATGCATCATTTGACATAATATTATACATTGGGGCGCCATTGGGGGCTGCCCCCTTGCACAGGTTAGGCATAAATGCAATTTCATTGTGCACTGTGTGCACTTGTGTGCTGTGGAGCGCTGTGTCACAATGACAAAGGGATGTGGAGTTTCCCAGGTGGGCTTTCACTTCACTTCGCTTTCATATAATACCGTTATGATACATCCACAATTCAAACAGAAAATGTGTATATTTGTGTGAATTTACATAATTTTAATAAAATGCATACAGCCTACATTTGACACTGAGAAATACATGGCATACCGGTATATATTTCATATAAATACTTCAATGATTTACAGCAGAGACAGTGTAATTTTTTTAAAAGTTCTATAAGTTAAATAATAGGTTTACTTACTTTGTGTTGTTGTCTTCATTTTTATTGTCTTACCTAATTATACACTATGCACTGCGCTATAGCATGTACAGTATATTTCTGTGTAGGCTCATTTTTTTATTTTTATATATGTATATACTTTGTATTTTTAATGAGTTGTAGGCCATGAGGCAAAGGATGAGCGGAATGAAACACTGTAAAACACTCTATTGTGTGTGTGTGTGTGTGTGTGTGTGTGTGTGTGTGTGTGTGTGTGTGTGTGTTTGTGTGTGTGTTTGTGTGGTGTCCCAGATTGTATCTTCTGTGCCTCGTTCTAACTCAAAACAGATCATTCTGTCTCACAACAATATATTAGCGAAAAAACCTGCACCATTAACCTTCAGTCCAAGGCCTTTGTTTGAAATGGAAACAAAAACAGCCAAGCACAAAATCACAATACCTTTACCATTCGCAGATGTAACTGTCCTGTTTCATGTCAAATCAATGAGACCTTAAGTCTTACGGAAATAACACCAGAGAAAAAAAAAGATAGAAAAAAAAAGATTTCCCGTCCAGCCGGGCCGACTGTTGTGGACTATAACTCATGTCTTTATCACCTGGAGCTGGGAAAACGACGGTGCCCAAAGAGACCATTACACACATACAGCACATCCACATCCACAAGCCTACACTAAGGATAGACCGATATATCGGTATAAATATCGGCCGATATTTGGTTTTTTTAAAGTGTATCGGTATCGGCCGATACACGTGTGGTTTTGGCCGATATGCAAAATGTATTATTATTTTATGTTATTCAGGTTTTTTAAAAGCACCAAGACACTTTATTTTTGGATCACTTGATTTTTAGACATTACTTGATTGTTAGAGTTGGGTGTTTAAATGTTAAATGTTCTTCCTCAATTTGATAATGTTAAATAAATATTTAGTTTTAACTTGAGACCTGGAATATTTGTCATTTTTAAAACTTTTTTTTTAACCATATCGGCCTCAAATATTGGGTATCGGAAATCGGGTATCAGCCAAGGGTGGTGAAAAAAAAAATCAGTATCACATCGGCCATTAAAAAACCCCTAGCTACACCCAGAAGTGCAGCTTTCATTTATTCCACAGGCTGGCTAGGGGCCAGTAACGGAAACACTTTTAAAATGCTTTAATGTCCTCCTGTATTCCTTTAACATTTACCTTTCAGACATGCTTAAGGAATAGCAAAATAAGTAAATAGGTGAGTAATCATGTACAGAGAGAGAGAGAGAGAGAGAGAGAGAGAGAGAGAGAGCGCGAGAGAGAGAAAGCAGAAGCAGCAGTGTCTCTCACAGAAGCAGCTATTCACTAAAGCACCCCATCTTTCATGTGTGAGTTTAGCTCCTATAGTCTTTGTTCTTGTTGTTTACAATGTATATCTGTTCTGACTGCCTTTATTGATCAGAGATTGTAAAGGCGGATTCATAGTTAACGTAACTGGCGCTAAACTATTCATACTTCCCTGGCGACGATGGTGTGCGCTCAAAATGACGTCACACGCCCCTCCGCAAGCTGCCACGGCGCGAGGTCGTGCACCCCACATTTTTTGTAACTTGGCGCGCGCCACCATCGACCATGCATGTAGGCAGACAAAGCAGGAGTTGCGAAGAGATATGGCTACAGCTACTGTACTATAGAATGGACCCTGCATCATTTTGAGGGTAATAAAATGTCCTAGAGAGTCATTTTATCTTCTCCCTTAACCCTCTAGCTACCATAACGGCCGTGAACGTCCGGCTGGATCTGTACCAGAACGGCCGCGGCCGGCCGGAATATTTTCATATGAAAATATGGCTGAACGGCCGTCATCATGCAGTTTTTCCAGCTTTTAAACACTTTAGCTCAATATTACAGACCCTCCTCGATATACTTTCAGTATAAAAACTATATGTTTATATTATTTTTCAGTATTTTAGATTTTATTACGAGATGCGCCGCTCTATGCGATTTGGCAATCTGCCGTCAATTCAAATGACGGCCGTCCGAGATTGGATGGCTACAAACACAACCATTCTGTTTCTACAACCAATATACACTAAATATGAAAACTTCCAACCCTCTTCGATCAATTTTCATGATCAACAGCACATGTTTATGACTATTTAGGCTATTTTTAGATCATGTTGTTTTATTAGGCTTATGAGATGGTGTTCAGCTGTGATGAGTTCTGCCATGGTCCTAAATAGCAAACACAACTGTCCAGCCGATGTCTACACGCTACATATTAAAAATGTAAACTGTCTTCGGTGTGTTTTCAGAGTCAAACCATATGTTGGTATCCAACTATCTTAGTTTCCTGGAACAACGAACAGCGACAGCTCTGCGTAACAGGCGCATGAAGGAAGCGCAGCATGATAGGCTACTCATTTTGCGTGTCAGCTTTGGCAAAGCAGTCAAGGACTGTTACTACTCCACGTTGTCCTTCATAAAAATGTGCGTGAAGACGTTGAGTTGAATGCTAACTTCCAATAATAGCCTACCAACGTGGTGTTTGTAGCACTTAAATTCCGTGTTAGTCGGTGATGCCTGGCGCGTCTTACCTGTGCCAAATTGGGAGGAAACTTCCTTAGAGCTCCATTCATGTCCTGTCTGCTATCGCGGACACTTCTACGGTTATCCTTACACGTCTTTGGCATGGTTTAGTTCAAACATTATTAGCTAGTGTAGTCCATTACAGTTATACCGCTTGAAACCGCTTGAAAACAGGACTTTTGGGTGAACGACATTTGTTGTCGTCACATGTTCATTGTTCAACTTTGACCCTGGATGGATGGATGGATAGACGGAAGGATAGATAGATAGATGGATAGAGAGATCGATAGATAGATAGATAGATAGATAGATAGATAGATAGATAGATAGATAGATAGATAGATAGGCCTAAATATATAGATATATAGATAGATAGGCCTAGATAATATCGGATTTTATCACATTTTTATCATTTAATCCACATCAAAGGCACTCTATGGGAATACTGAACAATTAATTATCCATAAATGCAGGGCCGGTTATAAGCATAGGCCGGCTAGGCGGTCGCCTAGAGCGCAATGTGAAGAAGGAGCGCCGAAATGGCGCTCTCCGATGCGTAATTTTGCGATATGGAGGTTTTTTTATGAAGTCGCAATCAACAAAGCATGGCGAAAGCGCTCCTCACGGCAAAGCGCCCCTCAGCCAATAGTAATATCGCTTTCAACTGTCTCTGGGAAGTCTGTGAACCAATAAACAGACAGTCCTGAGAAAGGGGGCGGGACGAGTGACAGCGTGCGATCTATTTTGAATTTGGAGACTCATTCGAGAGACAGAGGGCAAGCGCGAACAGCAATGCTCTGCTGGGTGGAGAATTATTATGTTCTCATTAAACCAGTCATTGCATGATGCAGGAGTTGCAGATGGTGTTTTGGAAGTATGTGGTTTAATCAGCAACCGTTTGTGGTAATGTAAAGCCTAATAGTTATGAGGCTACTGTTTGGAATTAGAGGGAAAAATAGCTTTGCTTTTGATCTGAGAAATCGCTAGTTAGCATGCTAACATTAGCCAAGTATGCCAAGCAATGATATCCAGTAAAGTAGCTGTTAGTAGCCTACTCACTAACACCCACCTGACATCATAATACTTGCTTAGGTTGACAAGCAATGTAAAGTNAGACCCACGTTTAAAACAAGTTTAGCTGCCATATCTCCTTCCATCCACTTGAATGAATTACCTGCTTGTTGTAAGCTTAAAAAAAATGCTTTGTGATGCTGTAGGTAGTGTAGATAGGCTATCAATGCAGACCTCCTTGGTAGGCCTATTGTCTACACATGCATTTGACATGCAAATGTACTGTACCACTCCTGGCATTTCAATTCCATTTTACAATTCAAACACATTGATAACCTCCCTCTCATCTGGGGTTGGGGGCACCACCACCATTACATCCAAGACACCACACAGTGAAGGTACTTTCATGCGACTCAATCTGATGTGTCAATCTGATGTGTTGGTCGGCTGTCCAAAAGAACCAGAAATCCATTTGATGCAAAACAGTTATTGTTCTTGATGCTATTTAGTTAAGCTTACTACCGGTATTACTCTTGTGTTCTGTAAGGTATAAAAAAAAAGGGGGGGGGGGCAGAACTCAAACTCGCCTAGGGCGCCAAATAAGCCAGAACCGGCCCTGCATAAATGATATACCATTTGAAAGTGTGTTTTCTCTACTTTAATATGAAAGTAACTTGTAATTGACACTTTTCATTTCTTTTCAAGTTATTTGACATTATTTAAAATATGACCAAAATGTCGATTTTTCCTTAGAATTCCTGGTAGAATTCTGACCTATTCAAAAAAAATTCTGGTAGCTAGAGGGTTAAATGTTGTTCAGTGAAACAATTGTTTACTTTGTTCAGAAGCACGTTGTGTTTGGCGATCTAGGCTAGGCCTATTTATAAATTCTGCAGCCAGAACAATGCTCTCACATGGTCTTGGAATGATCTGGCAATGTAGGCTACCAAAAAAATCTGTTTCATTGTGGTAAGTCATAAGTCAGACGTTCAGTAGCCCTACAGCAGCCGTGTTTGGCTTTCTATTTGTATACATCTCTTGAACTCCCGCTGCTAGTTGCGACAGATTCTGCCGTTTCTCTCATGAACAGCACACTTCCGAAAATGCAAGCAAAAGCCTGTAAATGGTGCTTTTGACTATGAATGGTCTGCCACATTTTAATGGTTCTCGCGCCAAATGCGCCAAATTATGCACGTTAAGTATGCGGAGCCCTTAAAGGAGACACCTGTCTCAATACAACTACTCCTGTGAAAACAAAACAACAAATAAATAAAATCAATATATAAACAACAAACCTTTGCTGAATAATTTCTCCACAAGAACGGTAAATGTCACCTAACTCTAGTTACATTCAAACCCAGCCTTAAGGTAATCACTCTTCTTCACTCTGTCTTCAGATGAGCCGCTCCCTGAACTTGTAAATAATTGTGATGCGCTGTAAATCTTATGAAGAACCGTGAACTACCTCCAACTACAATACAGTATATAATGGGGTCATATTGAGTATTCCCTCGCTTTCTGACAAAATAGGGTGTTCAGCTTCAATTAATGGTGTCATGAGCACTCTCTCTCCCTGGTAGCAACCTTCATTGCATTCAATTATCTGCCACTCTGCTCACTCTCTCCCTACTCTGCCTAACGAGCTCCACCTGGCTCCGCCCTGCTCTGCTCTTGTTACCTGGCCAGCTGCACTGCATTTCCCACTCACCATCCTCACCTTGCCTCACTCTGTTCTAATTACTCTGCCAGCTGCACTGCATTTCCCCACTAACCTCTCCCAGTATATCAAGCCCTGTTTTTCAGCCAAGCCCTGTCAGATCGTCTTCATGCCTGGACCAGTAACCTGCCTGCCTGTCTGCGCTCTGACTCCTGTCTGTGATTCTGATCCTTTCTTGACTGCCTCCTTGTTCTACTGCCCCGACTATCCCGACCTGCCTTCTGGATCTCGACTACCCTCCGATCTTCAGCCCCTCCGGTAACTCGATTCTGCCTTCTGTCTCTCACCACGATATTTGCCCAGCCCTGATCTGTACTTCTGCCTGCCATTCATATTGCTGTTGTGTGTGTGTTCCCCCAGGTCTCCGACCACCAGATGAGCGAGCCCAGACGCTTCACCACCCTCAGCCCGATACGCCGCTCCATCACTGGGGGACACACACACTAAGCACTTTGGACTGGACACCCCCGGACATTTGGTGACCCCCGGAGCCCAGGTAACCCACAGGACCCGGAAAAACCCCAGAGCCCCAAGCACCCCTGGAACCCCTGACACCCCTGGCACTCCTAGCACCCCTGGAACCGGAACCTCCCAAGACCTCACGATCATCTCACTCCTCTTCCCCCCTGAACCCCTCAATAAAGAACTCTGAATTTGAACTTGCGCTCTTGGGTCCTCTTCTGTCCGTGACAAATGGTTATTTGTTTAAAATACCGGTAACTGCAAATGCTAGAAAGAGAGTCACTTCATGTGTCTAATGCAGTTCCTCATTTATCATTACTTGTACTCTCTAATTGTAAACATCTTGAGTGGAGCGCATAAAAAAGAACAATAAAGGTGTATTAGCCAACAGTGTGCAACAAACCCTGTCAACGTCTGTGATTAGCCAAGACACATTTCATTCACATTACGAAGTGCTCAAATACCTGTGCCAGCCACATGCAAATGAGATTTAGTTTTAGAATGCACCTTTAGGATTTAGAATGGTATTTTGGTCCGTTTCGTGGTGGTCAAGGACACGAAGTGAACGTGACAGAATGGTACTCTCAGGAGAACACTACAGAGACACTATACATCTTAAAGGGACACTGTGCAGGAAATGGACAGAAAAGGTACTGCAACTATGCTGCTCATTGAAACTGGGCTGCCTATTGCCAAAAAAGTGCAATTTTTCCAGTCATAATGAATACTTAGAATTTGATGCTGGTGGTAAGTATTCATGAAGAAGTTAACATTAGTGAATGGGCAGCATGAATTCTGGAAATAAACAACTAAAAATCTCACACAGTGTCCCTTTAAACCACCTCCATGAGCCGTTTGAACAATCACATTACAAAATGCTTTGGTCATTGTTCACACATATCATTAAAATGAGCTACTTGCAATTAAATTTGCATTTAAATGGCTAGTGTTACACACACACACACACAACCAGGCACACACGCTGTCATGCACACACCCACACTGTGCACACACACACACACACACACACACACACACACACACACACACACACACTTGCTGCGGCAGATAACACCGGTTGAAGGTAAAGTGATGTAATGGTAATTCCATGTTACATTCAATGAAGCTTGATAACATTTGCACACACACACCCACACACACCCACACCGACACACACACACACACACCCCATGCCAGCACCTACTGAAGGTCAAAAGACTGGGTTCAGATAAGGACCCTCACCCTCACCCTCAGATTCCCCCCCCACACACACACACACACACACAGCACAGTTTAATGGCATTATGTTTGAGTGTTGCCGATCAGTTCCGAGGGGGGGGTGTCTCTCCTCTGCAGGAGTATTGCCCCTGGTGGTGTACGGTGGAAGTGCGGCCGGGCCTGCCTGTCTGCAATCTCCCATTCACAGCAACCTGCAGATAGTAATGTGGGTTGCAGATAGCAATGTGGGTTGCAGATAGTAATGTGGGTTGCAGATAGCAATGTGGGTTGCAGATAGTAATGTGGGTTGCAGATAGCAATGTGGGTTGCAGATAGTAATGTGGGTTGTCTCCGAACCAACAGTCCTTAATCATCACGCTCCCACTGGCCAAGTCAAATAAACAATGAAACTAACTAACTAATTAACTAACTAACTAGCTAACTATAAATAAATCAATACATTCAATTACTAAATGTACAAAAAAAACAAGAATGAATGAGATGTCAGAGCATAGTAGCATCACATGACTCTGCTGTCTTATTTGGTTGTAAGTGGGAGGATTTTATTCCCACATTTGGTCTATCTCTCTCTCTTTCTCTCTCTCTCTCTCTCTCTCTCTCTCTTTCTCTCTCTCTCTCTCTCTCTCTCTCTCTCTCTCTCTCTCTCTCTCTCTCTCTCCCTCCCTCGCTCTCTCTCTCTCTCTCCCTCTTCATCTTTCTCTCTCTCTCGCTCTCTTTATTATCTCTATCTCTCTCTCTGTCCGTCTATGCTTCTCTCATGCTCTCTCTCTCTCTCTCTGCCTTTCTGTCCTTCTCTCTCTATCCCTCTCTCTATCCCTCTATGCTTCTCTCTCTCTCTCTCTTTCTCTCTCTCTCTCTCTCTCTCTCTCTCTCTCTCTCTCTTTTTGCCTCTCTGGAAACATGGAGAGAGAGAGAGAGAATGTATTCCTCCAGTGTTCCACTAGGCCACAGTAATCATCAACTCTCATTCCAGCAAGAACACAAAGGTTTCATTAAAGAGAAAAGACAGGACTAAATGCTAGCTGACCTGTTTCAAAAGCACGCGTCTCCTCAGGGTGTGTGTGTGTGTGTGTGTGTGTGTGTGTGTGTGTGTGTGTGTGTGTGTGTGTGTGTGTTTATACATGCGTGTGCTTGAGCGCACACTTGCAAAGACTAACGGCCATGCAGTCTCTCTCTTTCACTCCCTCTCTCCATCTCTCACTATTTCTGCATTTCTGTCTCTCTCTCTCTCTCTCTCTCTCTCTCTCTCTCTCTCTCTCTCTCTCTCTCTCTCTCTCTCTCTCTCGCACACACACACACACACACACACACACACACACACACACACACACACACACACACACACACACACACACAATTCTGCCCGTGTACTAACCGTTGACTGGAAAGGACCACACAAACATTTCCATATAAGGCTGTAGGCTCAGAGGACCTACGCACGTGCAGCAGCCTTTTTTTCTTCAACAAATAAAAGCGAATGTGAAGTCGCAGTTGTTACCACGACTCCCAGTGGCAATCCTACAATGCCTGGCGCCTCGGGCGACGTCCACGTATGATGCCCCGCCCCGCCCTCGCCTTGTCCCCATCCCACTTGACAGCCCTGGCTTCTGGAAAAAAAACCCTGCCAAATCTGCAAAAAAAAAACGTACAACTCGGGGGCAGAGTTTCTCGATGGTGCCGAGCCCCTCTCGGGTGATGCCCAGGGCAATTGCCCGGTAGGCCCACCCCTAGGACCGCCCATGCTGTGCCGACAACTCTGATACGCCAGTCCTGAGTGACTTGACCCTGGAGCTATGCTTTCCTCAGTAGTATCAGTTCTGGAGCTATGCTTTCCTCAGTAGTATCAGTTCTGATGGAAAACACAGAGAAGGGCTTTTCACCCGTTCCTGAAAGAGATGGAAT
Organism: Engraulis encrasicolus; assembly: GCF_034702125.1. Classification (NCBI taxonomy): domain Eukaryota; kingdom Metazoa; phylum Chordata; class Actinopteri; order Clupeiformes; family Engraulidae; genus Engraulis; species Engraulis encrasicolus. The sequence continues at coordinate 53,128,384 of NC_085860.1, read as the reverse complement.
TCCTGCAGTGTGTCAATGTAAGGGAGAGGGATCGCACTCGAGTTCTTCTTTTCTTCTTTTTTATTTTTTTATTCACATAGCAGCAGAAGTGTAGACAAACGTTTCGGCTGTTGCCTTCGTCAGTGTCTCGTCAGTGTCAGAGTTTTTCATTCAAACATTACATCTACCCCCTCCCCTCCCCCCCAAAAAAAACATCTTCCCCAGACAATAACAACCGCTGTGCAGCTGGTGTGTACAATAACTCTTAACAAAAGCCATCGCTGTTTTCACCAGGTATCCTATTAAATGTGAGGAAAATAAAATATTAAGCCAGTAAAGGACTATCCTTAAGGGGGTATCATTGAAGCGGTTGCTATTGCTCAACTGCAAGTCATTAAGTTAGACACTAGCACAGAAAGAGAAATAGAGATGGAGAGTGAAAGACAGGCAGAGAGAGAGAGAGAGAGAGAGAGAGAGAGAGAGAGAGAGAGAGAGAGAGAGAGAGAGAGAGAGAGAGAGAGACAGTAGATCTACAACCTTGTGCCATGTGAGAGGGGAGGGGAAGATGCTTTGAAATAGAGATGGAGAGTGAAAGACAGGCAGCGAGAGAGAGAGAGAGAGAGAGAGAGAGAGAGAGAGAGAGAGAGAGAGAGAGAGAGAGAGACAGTAGATCTACAACCTTGTGCCATGTGAGAGGGGAGGGGAAGATGCTTTGAAATAGAGATGGAGAGTGAAAGACAGGCAGCGAGAGAGAGAGAGAGAGAGAGAGAGAGAGAGAGAGAGAGAGAGAGAGAGAGAGAGAGAGAGAGAGACAGTAGATCTACGACCTTGTGCCATGTGAGAGAGGAAGGGAAGATGCTTTGAAATAGAGATGGAGAGTGAAAGACAGGCAGAGAGAGAGAGAGAGAGAGAGAGAGAGAGAGAGAGAGAGAGAGAGAGAGTAGATATACGACCTTGTGCCATGTGTGAGAGGAAGATGCTTTGCGAGGGTGAAAACAGCCGTGGATGGCTGATGAAGGCCCACGTAAGCCTTTCGTTTTGCCGAAGTGCACAAAAACAAAGTTCAGAGGCAGTCATTCACTCTCTCTCTCTCTCCCCGTCTCTACTTCCCTCTATGACGCTCTCACTCCATGGCCCCTATACCTTCCTCACTCACTCCTTCATTCTCTACACCTCCATACCTCCCTCCCTCTCTCCTTCATCCTCCGTACTCCATCACGCTGTCACTCACTCCATCCCACCTAAACCTCCGTCTTAGTCACTTCACCCCTGACTCACTCACCATTTCCCAATGTCAAGTGTTCTAGCCTTGGTAGTGCGTGAAACGCCTAGTGATTGGATGCTCCGCAGAGTTCACAGAAGATTATCCAATCACTGGGCGCTTCACGCACAACCAAGGCTAGAACCTTAAATGGTGAGTCCCTTCGTACCCACCTCATGCACCCCATCAACTCCTTGCTTCCTACCTTGTTGACTTTCACTTTGCACCTCCCTCATTCACTCTCTCCATCCTTCCACACCTCAATCACTCACCTCATTCTCATTCATTCAGTTCTTTACTAGCAATACCTCTACGTATACCTCTCTCACCTCACTCAATCACTCTCTCCACACCTCTACTACGCCTACTTCATTCACTCTCTCCTTCCCTCATTCACTACTGTACGTACCCCCTTCAATCACTCCTTTCCTTTTATTTCTGGACTCACTCACTCACTCACTCACTCACTCACTGTCTCTCTCTCTCTGTCGCACGCACGCATGCACGCACGCACGCAGGCACGCACGCACACACACACGCATACACACACAGCCCAACTTTAATATCAGTTTGGGGCCCTTCCATTCATTTTAACCCTACCAATAGCTGAAGAATGCTTACCCGACTTTTACCAGTAACAACAAAACTACCCCATCAAAAGTGTGTCCAGGATTTGGGCCCCACATGGAGCGAAGGTCCCAGCATGTGGGTGTGCTCCCATAGCAGTGGTCTCACAAAGGTAGATTGGTGTGTAGTACACACACACACGCACACCCACGCACACATACACACACACACACACACACACACACACACACACACACACACACACACACACACACACACACACACACACACACACACACACACACATCTGAGTACACGCTCTGAGTGTGCCCGGGCCAATGCCTCATGATGAGCTATGGGCCTCAGTGTTTTCTCCTGCGTTCCATAAAAATGCTTTACAGGTCCCGCTTTACAATGGACTCCCGGCCCTCTACTCAGACTGCTCAATGATTACTATCCCAGGAAGGCTTTTACTACCGTGGGATCGTACACACACGGCCATCAGTAGTGGCTCAGCTCTACTCTGGAAATGCTCCCCACTGCAGCCGGAGAGAGAGAGAGAGAGAGAGAGAGAGGGAGAGAGAGAGGGAGAGAGAGAGAGAGAGAGAGAGAGAGAGAGAGAGAGAGAGAGACTTAATCTCTTTAGCTTGTATAGGGCTTCTAGGGTTGTTGGGCTCTAATATGGATACTGTGATATACAGTGGAACACATAAGGAGTATACGGTGGCTCCATTTGTTGCTGTGTGTCAATACAACACCAAGCAAAAAACACTAAAAGCAAGATACAGGTCTACAGCCAAAAGGTAAACTTTAAGTTCACAACTTTTGATGGCGATATGAGAAATGGCCCCAATGTGCAGCACTGCTCCATTCTCGTTCATGGATTACCTTGAGCAAGAACTGTAACCAGGGCTGTAGTACAGAGCAGAGGGGTAAAGTGGGACTGAGTTTAGAGGGGGCCCACACAGTGTTTTAAACATTTTATTTGTGGTTTATTTGTCAGGGACAATGCAGTGCACATTATTACAAACATGGCATGGCAAGGCCATGTCACAGCTTGCAGATGTCAACCTCAACAACCTCAGTCCCTGGTCAGGCTAGCTATTCTAATAAAACATATAAACTATACAATTATACAAAATATACAGTATACAGTAGACAATTATATACTATCTTAAAACATACTTCCTATAACATTAAAAGCATGGGCAGAAAGAAAAAGCAAGTGTGACTTTTTTGAGTGTCTGAATCGTGTAAATATATGGCTGGGGGGGGGGGGGGGGGGGGGGGGGGGGGGGCGGGGGGGGCGAGGGGGGGGGGGGGGGGGGGTTGTCCATTGGAGCTGATTGTACATAGGGCCCACAATTTGCTGCTACGCCCCTGCCTCTAACACAGTGTTTCTCAAACTTTTTCAGACCGAGGACCACTTTGTCCCCCCACATATGTTCAGGGACCGGTTGTCAACTGAATTGACAGTTGATGGGTGCTAATTTGACGCTGCTAATTTCGATGCAGAGCACTTACTTTTTTATCCACATTCACAAGCCTGTCTTATTGTGTGAAAATCCTATGTTTAACTTTGAAATAATGTTACAAGTATAGCATACTGCTAGCTTGTCATGGTAAAATATAAATCCCCTCGCGGACCACCTAAGCTCTGGCTAGGACCACTAGTGGTCCCCGGACCACACTTTGAGAATCACTGCTCTAACATCGCGCTGCTGCATGGGGGACAGACTCAGGTGAACAGAGGCACTTTGAAAATTGATACGAACCAATGATACAGCTGATTGATTTTTATTCCAAATAGTGAAATTACTGACAGCGTAAGTCTTTTCCTGTGTAACCATTATCAATATGTTTTGCATGTAGCAGCAGAAAATGAAATATAATGTGGAAAATGATGTATTTTCAGTAGCAGCAGAAAATTAAATATAATGTGGAGAAGTGTGTATTTTCAGTAGCAGCAGAAAATGAAATATAATGTGGAGAAGTGTGTATTTTCAGTAGCAGCAGAAAATGAAATATAATGTGGAGAAGTGTGTATTTTCATGTAGCAGCAGAAAATGAAATATAATGTGGAGAAGTATGTATTTTCAGTAGCATAACGTAAAGTCATGGCATCATCCACATACAATAACAACTTCAAGCAACACAGTAACTTCCTTCAGCATCAAGACAAGAACTCTATTCTAAACTACTATGTTACTTTGAATTAGAGTGTCAGCAGTGAAAAGTATGAAGTTATGCAATGTATTGTAATGTATTACAGTATAAGGTAATAATCAGAG
>NC_085860.1:53071786-53114286 GCF_034702125.1 Engraulis encrasicolus | reverse complement strand
CAAACTAAATTAGGTCAAATTGGGACTAGGACTCTGATCTTGCATCACCATTATAAAACAACGGAAAAGAGGCAGGAATAGTTAAATATATTTCTTTTACTTCATTAATCTGTTTCATTTGTAAGAACCCAATTTAAAAGTACCCAATATTTACAAAAACCTGCACCTTGTTACATTGCTACAGATTGTATGCAACCAGTGGAGGAAGATGAAATAATAAAATAAATAACTATGCATTGCAACATTGTTTTAAGCGATAAACAGGCTTTGTGTGACATGTCAGTCAGTTTTCTGCTACTCACATCAATGTCCATTTTGATGGGGAGGCTGTGTGAGAGCTATGAAGAGCTTTCAAACTTCCATGGCAGGCGACAACATCTGAGGACAAAATAATACAGTTGCTGTTTACTAACTTCCCAATGTCACAGCACAACAATGTCTCAACGCAACCCATCCCTGAGAAACTAATACCCTTCATTGCATCAGACGATTAGCTTTTCTCGATTGTTTCCACACAATATCTGGTACTTCACACACACAATTCTGAAAACATCTCACCTCATTTCCCAACTCCCCTTACTAATACCACTGAACTACACGCACCATTCCTTCTTTACACTCTCATTTCAGTTTTAAAACACACTCTTTTCAAAACACCACAATTGTCTGGATTAGGCACAATTTTCATGAAGAAAATCCCTGGTTTTCTAATGGAACCTATTATCATTCAAAATACTGAACCTAATTGCCATTCTACGTGCACTTAACCATCACACGGGCAAACTCCTACCTGTTTACATTCAGCAAGTATCACCCCATGAGGACACACATTACATGTGATTATAAACACACGAGTGAATGCAGTGAGTGCGCACAATTTTTGAGTTTTTGAATGCTAAAATGTAATGTAATACAAGAAACTGCGCGCTTCCATGTGGTTGCCCAATATTTAACAGTAATTTAGTTAAACTTTTTTCAGTGTCAGTAAAATATATAAAATATGTGTTCTGTGGTCTGAGTCTAAAAACAATATTTCAGTATTTTACAACAGAAACATACCTGAAGTAGGTGTAACATTGGACAAAATAAGGTCTACCGTAGGTCATGTTGAATGAGTACTGTTTTTCTCTCTCCATGAAACCCTCTATATTACTTATATTATAGCCTACAATTAGATTTCAGATGAGCAGATGACATGCTTCCATGTCAAAATGTGTAGCCGCGGAAAAAAATACAATCCTACACTCCATCTTCCAGATAACGGTCTGTATAATTAGCTTGAAACACTGGCGATTCACTTTTACGACAGCGCGCGACTAGCACCGTCCAAGTTTCCGCTCCACAAAAACTGTCACGTAATGGAGGCTGCACACCTCCGTTGTTCTTTAAACGGTGCACTGCACACTTCATTCATTTTAAAATGCACAGAATGGTCTACAGATTTGTCGCACGCGTCCTGATTAAGCCTGGTAGTTAACTAAAATATATGACATCGAATCAATCACAACCATGGTGTGTGCCCTAAATTTACCTAGCTTACCAAGCTAGCAAAGATGCGCGTATTTTTTAATCAACACGACCACAACCATGCCGTCATCATAACTGTGATAATTAGTGAAATATGAGGCGAGAGTAGGTGAAGAAGGACTAATACTGACTATACAAGGAGGGTAATAAGCTGTTATTGCCCTGAGAAGACAAGTAAACCCACCTTTGCTGCTTTACATCGTTGAGTGAGTGGTCGTGTCTCCCTTGCCCTCGTAGTGATGATGGCAATGTCTCCCTTGCTGATGACCAGTGTAAGGAAAGCTCCGGAATGAATCCGTGTAGGCTGCTGCTGCTGCTGCTGCTACGGCTGCACCACTGGCCACTTTAGCATTTACCAAGCATCCGTGCGCCTGCCTCTGCTGTTGATGCTGCTTCGTATAAAGGGCAAAACGGAAAAGCCTCACCCGTAACGCAAGCATCATCCTTCAGCAAGATGCTGTGAAGAGGCTGCGACTAACAAAATATCCACAGCTCGGCATCTTCAGAGCAGGAGGAGGGCATTGAAGCACACTCGCGCGCGCACACACACACACCGCGCCTGCTCTGCTCGGCTCGGCTCGTGAAGGGGCTTCCCCTACAATCACGCCCGGGAGTCCTTGTGCCCCACGCGGGTCCTCGGCGAGGAGCTATCCAGGTGCTGAAGACGCGACCCGAGCTGCGCCCCGTGGTCAAAGTCGCCAAAATATTACAGAGAAAGTCTATGAGGGAAAGGGGGAAGCATACGTTCGTGTCATAAAAGACAAACGATAGATGTGCATTCCCAATATAGCGCAGGCTTGCAGATATGTACAGTACAGGGGATAAATAGGTCCAGATGCGCAGAATCGCCGAAGAGTGGATGGATTTCACGGCGGTTTGTGGGGTGCCTTCCTCGGGATAACCTCCAAATGTGCGCGTCGCTCCAATCACCTCTTTTTTGATGTGGCTTACGTCTGAATAGCCTCTCTGCGCACTGCATGTGTGGTCATTTCTCCCGGGTGCTTCCAATGAAGATTTTTTTCTTCTCTTTTTGTCAATTGGCTTACCCATTTGTCATTCAACCATTTTCAGTACTCGGTGGTTGAAGGAGACATCAATCAATGCTCAGATGAGTGCAGCTCACAGCCTTTCAAAAGAGATGAAAATGAAAAAGAAAGTGTCGTTTAAAATTCTGGCAGTGACACATTCTAGCAATAGGCTATAAACACAATGCATTTTTTAAAATTGAATTATTACATTTAAATGACCAGCTATTCCTGAGCTGCCAGAGTAGGCCTACACACACACACACACACACACACACACACACACACACACACACACACACACACACACACACACACACACACACAAATACTAGGCCATAACTAAATAGATTGTTGATGCCAGTAATATTTGCAGTTAAATAAAAACTGTGAAAGTGGAGAAGTCAGATCAAATAACATCAACTACAAAGGCAGATTTTTTTTCATAACCTCATATAGTAGTTGTTGCACATGGGCCACAGGCTTCAAGTCTATTAAGCCAAGTGGAAAAATGAGTGCAATTAGATGTTCACCACGGAACAGCTTTGTTGTAAAACATATCTTATTAGGAATGTAGTGATGTAGTAGTCATTTGTTTTACTAGTAGAGTAAAGTAGAGTATCATTTATTGATCCTGAGGGAAATTAGGGTGTCAAGTAGCATACATAGGCCTACATAAATACAGAAGAAGACACAAAGACATTACACACAACATTGCACATACAGTATATTCACCATACATATATTCACAAAGTCAGATCTCTCTCTCCCTCCCTCTCTCTCTCTCTCTCTCTCTCTCTCTCACACACACACACACACACACACACACACACACACACACACACACACACACACACACACACACACACACACACACACACACACACACACACACACACACACACAATTCAAAAACTGTAAAAGTCTCCAAAGTGTCCAGGTGCCCAAGTCACTATGGATAGTCCAGGGAAGAAGTCCAGGGTCAAGTAGGCCTACTCCTTTTCATTGAAATGTATTTATTTGATTAACAATAGGAAGGGTTACCTCAACTAGCCTAGCCTTGCCATCCGCTCCATTAGCATGGGATTACGGCAAGACTATAGGCCAGTGTTTCTCAACAGGGGTGCCGGGGCACTCAGGGGTGCCGCGGAAACGTGGCTGATAAATAAAATTATGTATTATAATACATATTTGTCTAAATTGATAAGTTAATGCTAGTCAGTGGAATCTTTCATCAGCCATTTACGCACGATAAAGTAAATATAGGTCGGCCCAGTCAGCTGCAACTTTGAACGTAGGCCGTGTGACGTCTGTTACTTTTCTAAGCTTATGTGGTATCGGATGCAATGCTATGTTACGGCTTGTTGGCTTGGGGTGCCTTGAGATTTTTCATGAATTGAAAGGGTGCTTTGCCTAAAAAAAGGTTGAGAAACACTGCTGTAGGCTGTACCTCAATGGCTTGCTATGCTTAGCCCTCTAATGGTTTCAAGTTACAGTTACATGTCTCAAGAATGCAAACAAGTATGCGGATGCCACCAGAGTTCCCACGATGCCTCTCATAGTTGCCGCTTCTGTCCTCTTCCCTCCTGCGCATTGCATTCATTCTGAGGGCAGGCCCTTTACCTCATTACCTCTTACCTACGCAAAAAAAACCTACCTGTCCACTGCCCCAATTAGGGTACAGGTGAGCACTAGGCCACGCCTCCAGCTTCCTCAGACACACAGAATGTGTGCGTTACAATATGCGGCCTTGCCTTCTCCACTTGTGCTTGTTTCCTCGCCCCGCCTCCTGGCCCCTCCTCCGTGGAGAAAGACAATAAAGTTTCCCAGCTGTCAGCCCTAGCCACAACAACTTTTGAGGGACTGTTTTTATTCACCATCCCAATTGCAAATGAGAAAAAGAGTTTACAATTGAGCTTTTGCAAGATATTGAAATATAATGTTGTTGTCAGTGATGTCATCATGACATATTACTTCCTGGTACGAGGAAACAAGCACAAGTGGAGGAGGCAAGGTCGAATATTGGAACGCACCCAATGTGTGCATAGCTCATACCTGCAGCAGCAGACCTAATTTCACCCCTAACTACAGATGAAAGGCCTGCCAGAGGATGGCGTCACTTCATTGAGCCGTCTTTCTGTCGAATAGCTGAGATACCTCGTCTTGTCAAATGTCAGGATTTTCCAGCCGCTGCCCTGGTTAATGAGAAGGGTGAGCGTGGGGGGGCGGTATCACGTCGATTCTTTGAGCTGCATTCTCCTCACGTTAGTCACAACACCCTAATGAGGATAGCCGCCGTTCCAACCGCCGCACCGCTCACAATGTGGACAAACTGCAATCACAACATTCAGGATCACGCCCACACCATTCATTCAGTAATTCAGCCTAGGCAAGGAGGCAGGGCAGGTAGGCAGGTAGGCACCTGATGCGTCTCTGTGACATGGGGGGGGGTGTCCCGGGAACACGTGTCACTTAAAGAGGCCACACAGTCACCAGAAGCCTTTCACTCACTCATACACACTTACATACACTCACACTTACATACACACCTGCTGCTTCTAAAGAGGTAAGAAACTATTGTTGTGTTTTCGTGGAACTTAAAGGAATTTGGTGGAATGGGTGGAAAGAAAGAAAGAAAGAAAGAAAGAAAGAAAGACAGAAAGAAAGAAAGAAAGAAAGAAAGAAAGAAAGAAAGAAAGAAAGAAAGAAAGAAAGAAAGAAAGAAAGAAAGACAGACCGAAAGAAACTAAAGTCACAAAGAAGTGCAACAATATCAGTCTTTTATCTTTGAAGAAGAATGTAGTCAGACAGAGATGTTTTGACTGGATTTTATGAATACTTGCACTCACAATGCTTGCTTTACATTGGATTGCAAGAACTCTGTGTGTAGGCCTATTCAAAGCCAACATGTTAAAAATCTGTGTGTAGGCCTATTCAAAGCCAACATGTTAAAACTCTGAAACACACAGATTCATGTGGTAGTGACAACATTATTATCATTTGATGTGAACCTCACAGTGTTCAATGTAAAAGTTGAAACTACCACAACACAACTGAACTTGGTGACCTGAAAAAAGTGACCTGTATACAAATATTGTCAGTTTCTGTTTTCTTTAACAGGTAATGGCCTATTAATAGCACCTGAAAGTATGCATGTAATCTGAGGCAATCTCCAATTGAGTGTTACTGTTGTGAGGATTTTTTTTTGACTGTGTCGTTGTGGTGTATGATGAGCAATTAATTCACACTGCATTCCTGGGGCTGTCCATCTCTTCTCTTCTCTTCTCTTCTCTTCTCTTCTCTTCTCTTCTCTTCTCTTCTCTTCTCTTCTCTTCTCTTCTCTTCTCTTCTCTTCTCTTCAAGGTTGGGTAGCCTGCCTACTGCCTCTTGTTTTCCCTAAGGACTCATAAGCAACAAGACAAGCACTCCAATGATGGCAGGTAGGCAACATTGATTAAAAATGAAGAAAACCAACTAAAAAATCCACAAATATTGTAGTCTATTATGGCAGATAGACATGTAGCCTAAACGTGCCTAGTCTCTCATGGTAGATAGACATGTAAGCGTGCCTAGTCACTCTTATGGCAGATAGACATGTAAACGTGCCTAGTCACTCTTTGCTGAAAGCACTGAACTGCATCATCACAACATTGCTTTGACATCACCAGGATTCTTAAGATTAAGACTTGGCCATTGCCATTTTCATAACAACAACCTTGTAATATGGGCTCTGGTTAAAGAGGTTAAATAACGCATGTTTATCAATGGGTTGTACTAAGCTGTCCTGTTGTACTTGTAGATTGAACTTGTAGCTGCCTAATGGTGATGTTACCAAACACTACTTTTAGAAGATGGTGGGGTATGATTGTGTCAACCTAAACATGTTGCGTCACAGAAAGACAGGCTGCCAAGTTGGTGGCTGGATTGTTGGGTGACACTTGACATAACAGTGTCATAGCATTTTCATAATGCAGCCATGCATGTGACATAAACATAGTATGACTGTCTTTAAGTGAAATTCGGGTATGACAAATACAGGCAATATCAACTTTTCATGGCCAAACAATGTTTATGACATTGGCATTGTGTTTATGACTTGTTCATGACACTATTATGACATTGTTATGTTATACGTATGATTCCGGCGTCAAGTAAAGTGTAACCGATTGTTGTGAACTCTTTTCTTGTTTGTTTGTTTGTTTGTTTGTTTGTTTGTTTGTTGTTTAGACCATGGTGACCCGTGCGGAGCAGCGGAGGCATCGTACTGCATGAATGGGGGCTCCTGCTACAAGATCCCCACCGTGTCCACACCCACCTGTGTGTAAGTCAAACCCCCAAAACTACACTACACCTGATACTAGCCTCAGGTCCACACCCACCTGTGTGTAAGTCAAACCAGCAGCGTTTTGGAGAGAGCGCACATCCAGATTAAACAGGTGCCGGACTTAAACACGAGTAAACATGAAGAGAAGGAAGGTCCGCACACTGTTGCTGCTCCCGGCTCCCACAACGTTTCGACCATGCAGTCTGGTCTTCGTCAGGTATATCTAGGTGTAGCGACACCTGACGAAGACCAGACTGTATGGCGTTGTTTAAGTCAAACCCCCAAAACTACACTATACGTATACATGGATTTTGAATGTTTATCAACACAGTGTTATGAGGATGGGCAAGACACTGGCAGCCAACCACGTGAGCAAATTTTTTGACAGACAGCAGTTTCCAACAATCAGAGGTTGAGTTGTGCGCAGTTATTTTCGCGCAGTTAGGTTATAAACAAATTTTGAAACCCAGGTATAACCATCCGGGTACTTTTTCGTGGATGTGCGTTACGCCCCTTTTTGGGGAAAAGCGAACCCGAATGTTGCATTAACTTACATGCAACATCGGCTACCCTAAATGAACACAGTCCATGCTTCAGCCACGGCTGTTTGGCTATGTGATTTTAACAGCCGACAACACAACACGTCTCTAGCATGTTGAGCATGAACAACGCCGGTCCTTGCCTATCGTTTATTCTTTATCAACGCCACCAATTGACTTGCATTGGCTTTCCCCCTAATGTGTTTTCCCCAAAAAAGGGGCGTGACGCACATGGCACACGGCACGCCGGTTATACGTATATCTGATACAAGAGCATCAGGTCCACACCCACCTGCGTGTACGGCAAACCCCAAAGCTACACCACACTCTACCTGATACTAGAGCATCACGTCCACACCTACTGTAAGGCACGGCAACCCCCAAAACTACACTATACCTGAAACTAGCCTCAGGTTGGGTATGAGTCACAGTTATGTTTGTTTATGTTTGTTTGTGTTGACAGTGTCAGACCTTTAATAGTAGTAAAAGAGTTGTGGAGATACTTCAAGTGTTCAGCAGTATACTCAGTAGGCCTACTGTATTATATATATGTATATATATTTATATATATATATATATATATATATATATATATATATATATATATATATATATACAGTATATATACAGTATATATAGCGCAGTGCTGTTGGAAAACAAGCCTAGTCATGCCTGTTCTCTCAATGCCTGCGGTGGTTGTCAACTGTAGCTGATGTGAGCAAGCGTCTCCTGATACTTGGTGTTGTCGTAGATTAGAGAAGAGAGACAAGATACTTCATTATCCCAGAAGTAAATTAAATTACATTATACACTCAGCTGACAGCTTTTATTCAAAGCGACTCCAATTTTTTTTTATTAGTATGAATTAGGCAGAGGCTTGTGCCCGGAGAAGCGTGGTGTTAAATGCCTTTAGCTGAGGGCACTTGACAGATCACTCATAGACATCTTTGGCTGGAAAACTTACTGTACTTTGGTGAAAAGATAACATTTGTGAATGGATAGCATACCTTGAATGACTGAAATGACATACTCTACCTTTACGTTGTGTCACAGTACAGTGTTTTGTGTTAACACACACAAACGCGTAGAATATTGAGTGAAGTGTAATCCTATGAAGTCTGGACTTCAATTAGAGCAACATATAAGAGGGTCCATTTGCCCCATTGGAATTGTACATTGCACTTTGCACGTTACTGTATGTAATCAGGGATAGAAATGGTCAAGAATGTTTTTCCTTCGCTATGACAAGATTAAATCACAAACACTATGGGTAGTGTACTGTGGGCCTACAGTCCCATCCCAGCTTTAGAAAGATTGCAAAAGGCGAGGGAATCTTTGACATTCTCACATCACGATCCGCATAGCCTCAATAGAATGATTCATGTAGAGAGTTTGACTCTGATTGGATCATAGACTGTATACATGGGTTTGCCGTGTTTGTAAACACAAAATTGTGAGGAGGGGGGCAAGACACTGGCAGCCAACCACGTGAGCTAATTTTTGGACCGACAGCGGTTTCCAGCAATCAGAGGTTGAGTTGTGTGCAGCTAGTTTGGCGCAGCCAGGTTAAAACAAAACTTTAGAACCCATGTATAGAGCCTATGCAGTCTATGGATTTGATCGTCTGGGTCAGTGTTTCCCAACCAGGGGTACGTGTACCACTAGGGGTATGCGAGCACACTGCAGGGGGTTCTTGGAAAAATGAAATTTTAACAAATATATGGAGGTCAGTTACATTGGGATGGTGAAAGAGATATAGAACTTGACTTAGGGGGTACTCATGGCACAACGAAAAGACTTGGGGGTACACAAGACAAAAAAGGTTGGGAAACACTGGTCTGGGTAATCCAAAGTGACAATAAACAGGTATATGCGGCTATGTCTTGACTATCACACAAGTGTCCCCTCTCATTTATGTGGGTGCTACCATCCTAACTGATCTCCGTTAAGTGAGAGCCACCCGCTAAAAAAGTCAATTTCCCGGTGTTTAATGTAGTGTACAGTAGCGTAGGCTACCCCCCGTGTGTAATGTAGCGTAGCGTAGCGTAGGCTACCGTAACTCAGCTCTGCCTGCTCCTGTCCCGCCTCACATTACTCTCGGGCTGCTTCATTGCCTGGTGTGGTGTCCGGCACACAGCTTGCCTCGATACATTTTTTCTCAGGAAAAATAGAACCCTGAGACTCTCTCTCTCTCTCTCTCTCCAGCCTCTCTCTCTCTCTCTCTCTCTCCAGCCTCTCTCTCTCTCTCTCTCTCCAGCCTCTCTCTCTCTCCCTCTCTCTCTCTCGGGCACATTCACGCTTCATCACTCTCCACTTCATTAGCAAGGCAACACCCCAACCTCTCACTCAGCAGGGGGGACTTAAAACACTGATGAACAACTCTGCTTTAATTTGTAGCCCTCTGTGGTGCAGAGTGGGGACGTTATGGAAGAATATACAGTATGGGGAGACCATAGCAGCTGCTGGCCTAGCCAGGCCACGCCCTCCTAATGACACAACACCTTCTGTGTTGCTTCTAGTCAGGCCAAGAGTAATGTAAATATCGTTTCTGATCTCCAGAAAAATCGTGAACTCCACCCACTGTCAACCTGTAGCAAACCTATGGAGGCGGGTCAGCCATGCCGTTTGGGAAACGTTAGTTGTTAGGCTCTTGGTCAGGCCAAGTCTCGAAGAGATTTGAGAGTCGATGATAATCAGGCTACTGCTGCCCTGATGCTGGCCCAGTCCTGCCTCCTGAAAGAGGTTTAGGTTTTTCTTGGTGGACATGTAGCCGACCAATCGGAATGGCATCAGAATGAGAGGGCTGTGGGCCCTACCGTGTCCCTAACGGCTGCTATGCCGGCGACCCGGGTTTGATTACAATTGTGAACCTTGACATGAATTTTGTTAAAAAATATATATTGAGAGGCTATTTGTCATTGCATGAAACATACATATAAAAATATATACATGTTCGGCACCCTGGTGAAAATGTTTAGAACAATGTAAACATTTTATAATTTCTCAAGTGTGATGTTCCAGACTATACTATTCATGTTATAGTGTGGCTTGCCAGGAGCTTTTCTCCATAGGTGCAATAAACTACCAGGAGGACTAACTAGAGTCTATGTCCACATGTGCAGTGTAAGCTACCCAGGCTATGCCCTCCTAGCGGCACAACACCTTCAGGGTTGCTTCTAGGAGCAATACAAATATCGTTTCTGAGCTCCGGAGAAATAGGGAACTCCACCCTCTTTGTCGGGAAGCAATCAACTTTAATCAGCTCCAACAGCCCTGTGACTAAGAAAATGTTTGGTTTAAACGTCAGCACAGCCTTTTCTGGCCATGACCAGTAGCAAGCTGAGGGAGGCGGGTTAATCAGGCCGTTTGGAAAACGTTATTCGTTATCTTCTTGGTCAGACCAACTTCTCTGTATGAGATTTGAAAAGTCGATGATAATCAGGCAAAGTGTAAACCACCAGGGAAGCTACTGTAACACGTCTGCTGTAAACTACCAGGGAAGATAACACGTCTGTTTTCTTCCACAAATGCAGTCTAAACTACCAGGGGAGCTGACAAGTGGTTGTCTTCCACTACCAGGGAAGCTAACACATGTTTGTCTTCCACTACCAGGGAAGCTAACACGTCTGTTGTCTTCCACATGCAGGTGCAGTGTGAACTACCAGGGAAGCTAACACATGGTTGTCTTCCACATGCAGGCGCAGTGTGAACTACCAGGGGAGCTAATGCGTGGTTTTCTTCCACATGCAGGTGCAGTGTGAACTACCAGGGAAGCTAAGCTAACGCGTGGTTGTCTTCCACATGCAGGTGCAGTGTGAACTACCAGGGGAGCTAACACATGGTTGTCTTCCGCATGCAGGCGCAGTGTGAACTACCAGGGAAGCTAACACATGGTTGTCTTCCACATGCAGGTGCAGTGTTAATTACCAGGGAAGCTAACACGTCTGTTGTCTTCCACATGCAGGTGCAGTGTGAACTACCAGGGAAGCTAACACGTCTGTTGTCTTCCACATGCAGGTGCAGTGTGAACTACCAGGGAAGCTAACGCGTGGTTGTCTTCCACATGCAGGTGCAGTGTGAACTACCAGGGAAGCTAAGCTAACACGTCTGTTGTCTTCCACATGCAGGTGCAGTGTGAACTACCAGGGAAGCTAAGCTAACACGTCTGTTGTCTTCCACATGCAGGTGCAGTGTGAACTACCAGGGAAGCTAACACATGGTTGTCTTCCACATGCAGGTGCAGTGTGAACTACCAGGGAAGCTAAGCTAACACGTCTGTTGTCTTCCACATGCAGGTGCAGTGTGAACTACCAGGGAAGCTAACACATGGTTGTCTTCCACAGGTGCAGTGTGAACTACCAGGGAAGCTAAGCTAACACATGGTTGTCTTCCACATGCAGGTGCAGTGTGAATTACCAGGGGAGCCGCTGTGAAGAGTTCCAGCTGCCCAGTACTGGCTCGGACGGCACGGAGGCAGGCATGATCGCAGGCGTGGTCATCATCATACTGATCTTCATCGCTCTCATGTCCGCCGTCATCTACTACGGCTGCAAGTGAGTACACACACGCACGCACGCACGCAGTACGCACGCACGCAGTACGCACGCACGCAGTACGCACGCACGCAGTACGCACGCACACACACACACGCACACACACACACACCCACACACTTAAACAATGGATTGCTGCTGTTGTTTTTAGCACCATAGTGTATGTCTGAATCAGGTCTCTACGTTTACCGAGAGGTAAATGTCATCCATTGTTGCTTCCACAAGCATTGTAAACCGTTTCAACATTACATTACATTAGTTCCTATGACATCATGGCCACATAGTGAAGTTGGAGTTTCTGTAAATATCCCCCTGTGGATGAGCGATGTCTTGACGTAGCAGTATTGTTCTACTCTGACTCAAATCGACCAAAATGAAATGGGGAAGTGAATGCTGAATGACACTTTCTTCCTGGAGAGCATCACAAATGCACACACACAATACACACACACACACACACACACACACACACACACACACACACACACACACACACACACACACACACACGTACCCACTTCTAAATTTCAGGGATTTCAGTATACCCACTTAAAATTCATTGATCCATTGTTTTGAATAGCACAAATATACAGTATACTGTACCCACTTAAAAAAAAAATCTCAAACATACAGTATACCCACCATAAAAAATGTAGACTACACCACTGCACACACGACACACACACACACACTTAACTTCGCCAGGTAGAATCTGCCTGTTTCATACTCCCTGTTTTACGGTATCTAATTACTTTATATATATATATATATATATATATATATATATATATATATATATATATATATAGGGCTTGTTCGCCTTCATTTCTGACAGGACAGTGAAGGAGAGACAGGAAATGAGTGGGGAGAGAGAAGTAGGGAAGGGTTGGCATATGGTCGGGCTGGAATGGAACCCGGGTCGCCGGCGTAGTAACCCAGTGCCCTACCGTTAGGCCACGGCAGGGCCATCTAATGACTATCTTATCTCGTTTTTATTGTCTTTTTTTCTTCACTTTCTCAGGCTGAAGAAGAGCAAAGAGCCAAAGCAGCCCAAGACAGAGGAGTATTGGAAGATCCCTGCCAGAGCATCGAGTGTATGACACCAGCCATAGCCTCCGTGTAGGGTGGTGCTGGACACACACACACACACACACACACACACACACACACACACACACACACACACACACACACACACACACACACACACACACACACACACACACACACACACACACACACACACACACACACACACACACACCAGATCTATGGCAAGCTTCTCTCATACCAAGGTGCCTCTAACTGTCTGGCCACAATGGAGATGAATTCATGCTATTTTTATGAATGAATTTATACAGCATACTTATTTTTCTTAATAATTACTAATCTAATGGTGCAGCCAACAGTAGAGTGACAGTGGATGAAGGGGCCTTTGATCTATTGGCATTAATTTGCCTGTTTTGGGCCCACCCATGGACATCTTTGTCTTAACCTTAAAACATAAAAAAATGACTATTCACATTTCAAAAACAGCTATTTAATGTTAACCTTAACACAGTCCCATGACAAGCATATTGCTAAGAAGGACTAAATATTATTTATGCTATGAACTGCATTGCATTTGGCGAATGTTGTTTTGCTTGAATGCATCTTATTTGTAAATAGCATGGAGGTGCAAGAGCCACTGTGTATATACAAGTACTTTAGAATAGAATGTGACATTTGGTGCTGAGTGCTGAAGAAATGGGCTGTAAAAACAATGCTTACATTCAGCTGGCCAAGTTACAAGCATATTTAAGCAGATGAAATTATATTTTTATTTTTTGCTGTGTGTTAAATAAAAACTTTTATAAAGATTGATCAAAAAACTACATTTGCCCCAAAGTGTTTATAGATGAAGAATATATACTACATAGTTTTATTGCTACATAGTCTATGAACTACAATTATTATAGTTTATGAAGTTGAGAGAGAATCCCCAGACCGACAGATTAAGGGTATTTTCAAATATACAGTCCCCTTTAAGTGAACTGAACTCAATCCTTTGTAAGTGAACCGAAAAGTGAACTGAAAAGTGAACAGAAAAAGAGTTTGTCTTCATACTTGCTACGTGTACATGAGACATGTAATTCGAAATTAACTGACTTTAATTCTGATTAAAGCTTAATTACGCATTGAAAACATCATATAACACCTCTTAATTCTGAATTAAAGGACAGATCAAAGCAAACATGTTTTTAATTCCGTGGGGTCACTCTGGGTACACTTTGGAGCGTTGACGTATATGCACAGAAACTGCTGAGTCGCAGGTCTGAGTTCGCTTAAATGGCTGACAGGGACCAAGTGTGAAAGGGTCCTAGGAGACTCGAACATCGTCCCATTATATTACTTTACTACGATTTCCTGTGCTAGTCACCGTGTTGGCCAAGAGTAGGGTAGCCAGGTGACAGAAGAGAGAATATAGGACGAAAGTAACATCTTCAATGACCGCCAGACAGGGGAGAGCTTCAGAATGAGAGGAATGTGGAACTGTTATGATGTGGGCATGTTACATCAGAGAGTACATTGCATTCATTTTTGTATAGTTTATTTATAGTAGTATATGTATAGTGCATGTGTATGTATGTATGTATGTATGTATGTATGTATAACTTTAGTATATATGTTTAGTATGGTAATTGTAGTACATGATGCTTCCCTTCAAAAGCGCTGCATAGTTTTTATGTGCATTAGAGGGAGAGTTGTATAGAATGTATTTACAGTATTGACGGACCCTATTTGTAATAAAATGAAATTTGTGGGCAGTGGTGATGCTTGATTCTTTTCATTGTATTCCTACACTTCTCTCTCCTACTTCGACTATATTTGAAGATTTTGTTGGCTCTGTGTTTGTACTGCGAACAGAGGCCCAATCGAAAGCTTGAAATCTGAAGTGCTTGTCTGAAGTTTGTATCAGTGAGCTATTTGTTCATGAAATAGCATCCTTCATCACACCACCATGAGCAAAGCTACATTCTTGGTAGCGTAAGTATGACTGGAACTCATCTACTCTGCTCTGACTACAACACTTGTGACCAAAGTGCTTGTAATGCTTGTAGAGTTTTCTGACTGGTCAAAAATGTATTGGTAACACTTTACAATAACTACCCAAAAAAGCTTAATAAATACTTTATTAGCATTAAATTATAATTAACATTTAACAAAGTATTTACAAATGTTGTAAATGACTGAGTAAGAACCAAACTACGACATCACAGTGGAGTGGGAATCAACTGCTACTGTGTGAGTTTTATGTGGTTTCATGCCTTCTGGTCTTTGGAGGATAAACTTCCAGGACCGATAGGACTGTGCTGTGTCTGTTGTGTTAACATAGTATTTCTTGCCCATGTATAAACATTTGTTATTTGTAAACATTTATTTGATAATTAGTTCATTATTTATAAAGTGTTTATAAAGCTTTTTTTGGGTAGTTATTGTAAAGTGTTACCAATTTATTGTATGCGTGTGTGACCAGCATAATTAAAATTGCCCACACGCAGCAGCGTTTGGGCCTTCTATCTTTATGGCCCCAGGATTGGAAGTTCCACTTACTGTAATCCAGTGGTTCTTAACCTTTTTTTCTTAGCGCACCCCCTTACCTGTGCCGAAGACAAGCTGCGCACCCCCAATACAAACTTCTACATGTGTATATGCACTAAAAATTATAAATGAGTGATTAATTACAATAATTCTCGCTTGAGACATGATTCAATACCTGAATGACTTTAAATGGGAACCAAAACTTGTTTGATTTGGACTTAATTTGGACCAATTACAATGTTTGCAAGTATAATTTTGGTCACAACCTCTACACAAAAAAATGCCCGCACCCCAGGTTAAGAACCACTGCCCTAATCCTGTTAATCAAGTGGGCCCAATGATAGAGGTCAATAGCCTTAGTCTCACTGCAGGGCCAGCCCCGGGCTGGCCCGGACAAAAGGGGGCTGACGGTGATCTCATCAAAAGGGGGCTAGGTGCTAAAGATGGCCGCCGGGCCAGGTTGTGGGGCTAAGGGCCGCTTTCCCTGGCCCATCGAATTCGATGGGCCAGCAAGCACCGCCGAGGCTCGGAGGCGGGGTCAACCTCGGGCGATATAGCCCACGTGCGATATAGCCTACCAGACCTTCGGCGATAATAGCGCAAAAGCTAAATAAGCCGACATAAATGTCATGTGTGAGTATTTGTGAGACACTTTTTATTGGTGTCCAGTGGAAAGCATACCAAATCACGATAATGGCACAAGAGTTGGCGGCTAAAAGCAGAAAAAAGCCGACATGACTTAGCTATGACATCCCAAGTTTAAGTGTAGTGGTGCCCATGATGCCCTGATAACAACAAAAAAGTTATGTTGGCTAAGTAACTTTAAAAACACAAACAGAAGTGCCAAAGTTGCATCTTATGAAATTATGCCATAAGAAAGCCAAACACCCCAAACTAATAATTTGCCCAGAATTTAGCGATAAGTCCCCCATGCAGCCACATTATTACACATTATTATATGGTGTGACGTCATCGGTCGAATGCTCCATTCATTTCAACGGGGATCCCCAACGTTCGCACGTCTGTTATTTTTCGATAACGGACGGGTTGGTCTATAACAGACCGCTGTCAATGGCAACAAGACTTTTCACTGCTAAAGCGACTTTTCAACAAGACTCTAATCAGCTGCTGTGATAGACAACACCTGTTGTCCTGGCTACCTAGCTGTTGCCTAGCGGTGTTCCACAACGGCACTGTTTTGCGCAGCAACAATCTTTTGACATTAAAAACTATAATAGACTTAACATTAAATAGGCCTAAAGAAATGTCCCCGCCATGTGTGAATCATTTAAGTATATCCATATAATAAGCGGGTTAACTTTCGGCGAGTCGGTCGCTTTGTGGAATAGCAGCACTTCAGAGAGAACAAGACCCCTCCGCTCCGCGTCGGGGTCTAAAGATTCTCTCTGTCGTAATGCTATTCCACGGTAGCGACCTTCTCGCCGAACGTTAACCCTTACTTATTATATGGTTGTGACGTCATCGGTCGAATGCTCCATTCATTTCAACGGGGCTCCCCAACGTTCGCACGTCTGTTATTTTTCGATAACGGACGGGTTGGTCTATAACAGACCGCTGTCAATGGCAACAAGACTTTTCACGGCTAAAGCGACTTTTCAACAAGACTCTAATCAGCTGCTGTGATAGACAACACCTGTTGTCCTGGCTACCTAGCTGTTGCCTAGCGGTGTTCCACAACGGCACTGTTTTGTTTTGCGCAGCAACAATCTTAACATTAAATAGGCCTAAAGAAATGTCCCCGCCATGTGAAAGTCATTTAAGTATGTCCATATAATAAGCGGCGAGTCGGTCGCTTTGTGGAATAGCAGCACTTCAGAGAGAACAAGACCCCTCCGCTCCGCGTCGGGGTCTAAAGATTCTCTCTGTCGTGCTGCTATTCCACGGTAGCGACCTTCTCGCCGAACGTTAACCCTTACGTAAAGCACAGCTGTTATTGACTTAGGCCTATTTAAAATCATCCTCACTCTGCTGCCCTAGTGTCTCATGTTTTGCAGACATACTAAACCATATAGGCATACGTTTTGCAGACATGTGCCATAGTGCGCACACTTAGAATTCCCTGCAGGACACACACCGATGTTATGCAGATTGAACGACTTGTAGGCTACGCTACTTCCGTGGCTACTTTAAATATAGCTGCAAGCAGCAATGCGGGGCCAAGCAGTAAACTTGCCCAAGTCGCCACTGCAACAAAATTAACTGCAGCGCCCCCTTTAGGCCAAATCTCACCAATGTTGGTATGCAATCTTTGAACAGAGACTGCAGGGGCTGGGGCAGTGGGGCTTTGGTTGACACTTTAAAGCAATAGCAGAACTACGCACACACATAAGCTCTCGTCTCTTGTGTGTCCAGGCCCCCTGCCGAGAATGGTGTCAGTGAACGTGCGCAGCCGGTGCCAGAGGGGACAGAGAGATGAGAAAAAATCCCTCCATTCTTTCCACAATTTTGAATGGTTGCTGTGAGCTGATAGTTTTTTCAATCGTTACGAAAATTCATACCTGGGTGCAACATAGTGTGAAGATGACCTGTGTACCAATATTTTGAAAATTGGAAGTATGGTTCAAAAGCTACAGGCAAAAATGTAGCTGAAACTTTGACCTGTTGGTGGCGCTACAGAGTTTGAGCTGGGGATCTGATTTTTTTTGTGGTAGGTCATGGAATGGACTAATATGTATGTACAAAATCCCAGCCTAATTCGACAAACGGTTACTGAGATATGACCTCACTTCCTGTTTTGCCACTTTTACAACAATTTTGATTGGCTGTCACGGCTAAACGATAAAAGATATCAAATATTCCTTGAGACCCCATGTGATGCTCAGTCCAGAGATACTATATACCAAGTTTCGGGTGAATTGGTCAAAAATTGGGGGAAAAATAGCATTTTTATTGAATTTCGTAAATTTCAAAATGGCGGGAAAACTATCCTGGCGGAAAATGACGTCATAGGGTGCGTTGGATTCGTCTTGGCCCAAGGATTCCAGGGATACCAAGTTTATGACAATTGGCCCTGAGGTTCAAAAGTTACAAGCAGAAATGTACCTGCAACTTTGACCTGCTGGTGGCGCTAGAGTGTTGGGGCTGGGGTCCTATAAATTGCTGTGGGTAATGCTGAGACTGCCCCGAATGTGTGTGCCGATTTACAGCATTTTCCTGCCTACGGTTCTATGGGCTGCCATAGACTTGCTAAGGAGAGGAAAGATGTCTACGTAATAATAATAATAAGAATACCAGTTAACACTATAGGGGCCTTCGCCAGCTTCGCTGCTTGGCCCCTAATAAATATTCGCTATTCCCCTGGCTCATCATTTTCTATAGCAGCTGATGAAGATGCTATGTATGGAATAGCGGACGACGAGGTGTCCCGATATCAAGGGAAATAATGGACGAGGCGGAGCGTTCTAAACAGCCCGACGGCGCAGCCGAAGGGCTGTTCGCTTCGCCAAGTCCATTTTCCCTTGATATCGGGACACCTCGAAGGCCGCTATTCCGCTTATCACCCGGTTACCAGCATTTAAGTACTAATTTATTAATATGTTGATCTATGGCTTCGTGAGAAGGTAGATTCACCACTGCGCTTAGTACGTTGCCATGGGCACCACTTTCTAATCTAGTGAGACGCGCCTCTATCGGAGGCATGTAAGGACGCGCGCAGAATGTTGGTGACTTGACAACCCAATGCGATAGAATTGACGACTGGGTTTTTGACCTGACAACCAGATGCGATAGAATTAGTAACGGGGTCTTGACTAGACAACCAGATGCGATAGAACTAACGACGCGGTCTTGACTAGACAACAAGATGCGATAGAACTAGTAACGGCACTTCTCCAGAAAGTTAGAGAAGAAGCAACTTGAACGCCCGCACGCCCGCATGACATCATAGGTGTCCTGCTACCGGGGAATAAAGGACACCTGCTAAGCCAATCAGAAGACGTTGCGTCTGCTCACTGGGTGATAAGTCTGCTCACTGGGTGATAAGTCTCCGGGATTTGGTCTCTTTTCACATGGTAACTTATTCAATTACCTGCACATTCACCATGAATAGACAGGTGGCACGCCGCAACGAGGGGGTGTGTCGCTATGTCCGGGGCTCATAATTTTCTATAGCAACTGATGAAGGTGCTATGTCTCCGGGATTTGGTCTCCTTTCACATGGTAACTTATTCAATTACCTGCACATTCATGTCTCGCTATGTCCGGGGCTCATGCTTCTGTGCGCTATTGGGGGGATTAACTGGGCATGTTCGCACGTCTCCTTCTGTTCACTCTCTCAGTTGTCGAGCTGCTCGTATTTTCATGCGTCTTTGTCTTCTTAACATGCGCTGCGTCCCATACAGCTTCTGAATCGACAACTTTGCCATGTAATAAAACTGTTCTTGAAAGGCAAGCCATTTTCTTTGCAGTTCTTGTCGTCTTTGTCCGTAGGCTACGAGCCCGTTTTCTTCTCCTTCTTTGTCGTTGTTCTGTTGTTGTCCTTCTGTGATTTGGGGCGTACCTGAATGTGCCTGGGGTCGGCTATGAGTCCGATCAGGCAAAAAATGGCCCGGGGCCGGCAGCTCCGAGCCGGCCACTCTCCTGAGCCCCGGGCGGCCCCGGGCCGCTGAAGCGCGGCTAATGAGACCAAGGCTAATGAGTGGACCTCAAGCAGCACAGGGGTTGCATGGAATTCTCAGAGTAACCAACAGTCATTTCAAACTCTGCTGTAGAACACTCCTTAGCTAGTTAGCATGTATGCTTTCGCCCCTAAAAACAGCTAACCTCTGCCAAAAGTCAGGGAATGCAGTCTAGTAATTATTAATATCAATCCAGTTACAGTAATGCATCCACATCAGCATGATCAGAACATGTAATATTCAGCTTTCGACTATATAAATGAGTTCATTAAAATATGTTAATTCAATACTAATGTGTGATATGTTTGTGTGTTATATCTCAGCAAGGTCAGTACAGTAGAGAGGAAGGACTTGAAGAAGAATGTTTGGCAAGAATGACTATTTTATTATGAGATACCACTGCCACCTTGTGGTAACATCCTGAAAAGACAGGAACATTTAAGTCCCGCACCATACTGTTGTTGTTTTGGATATTACGTTCATGTGAAGGTGTTACTGCACATTTATTTCAGAGAATACTAAATGAATATCGTATCACACAATTGTTGCACAAATGATCAGGGGAATACAACAATGGTCAGCCATTGTTTCAGTAACTAAATAGATATTCAATATATAAAACATTTCAAATATACAAAATACAATGGATGATTAAAAAAAAAATACACAGTGCACTGGACTGGAGTGCAAGTGTTTAAAGCAACTTGGCACAAAAACAACACACCAGCATAGTCGACGCCCTAGTCGACTACACACCAGCATAGTCGACGGCCATGCTCACTCCCTCTCACTGAGGAGGCAAAATCAGATTGAGAAAGACCTGTCATCTATTCACTGTGTGTGGCAGTGCTCCTAACACAGGTCATTTCACCACATACCTGGGGTGCACTTCTCGAAGCCGTAGTTGCTAACTTCATTAGCTACTTCGTTGTTTGCAATGTAATTTCCCATTGACAACTACCCAAACTGGGTAACTAGCTAACAACTACGCTTTCGAGAAACAAACCCCCTGGGCAGTACTCCAAGAAGGCGGTTTATCAGCAGAGAAGCCTGGAGGTAGAGCAGGTAAAACAAACTAACAAAAGAGCCTCGAGTGCTCATGTTGTTAACTAAATGACACCTGTGTCGTCAGAGGTGTATGAATAGCACTAGAAGCAGAGGCACATCTTGCCACCAGGCAAGGCAGGCAGCCGCTTGGGGCCCCCAAGCCCCTAGATAGTGAATAACAGCACACACTTTACCACAGTAGTGGCGATTTTGGTTCAAATGTTCATTCTTTTACATTTTTGCTTGGGGACCCATCTGATCCTAGAATCGCCTCTGACTAGAAGTAAAATGCCTCAATAGGTACAGTGGAATGACTGGAGTGACACATATGTCATATCATGTACCAGTTGTTCTTGCATTAACGAACTTCTACTTCTCCTATTCACACCTCTTCCTGTGTGTCCTATCGATGAGAAGGTAGCTCTTTCTGTTGTCTAACTTAACCAGTTTTGTACCACTTTTCGATAATCTTTTTCAAAATACGTTCTATGTCCTCATTTTGCCTCGACTGAGGACGGGACAGTGAAGATTAGGGCTGCACGATTATGGAAAAACTCATAATCACGATTATTTGGGTCAAAATTATAATCACGATTATTAATCACGATTATTGATTTTTGCAGATTTTAGAAAAGATTATAACGAAATGAAATGTAACCAAAAATTAATTATATACGGCATGAGCAAAATAAAATGAATTGTAAAAATTATGTAAAAGGTAACAGCGTGACCCTTAGGTGAACAGATTTCTGGCCAGAAACACCAGCCTGTCCGTATGTTCTGGCATCAAGGAGGCTCTCAAAGGTAGCTCACTATTGCCACGATTAAATCACAATTAAAATCACAACTTCAATATCACAACGATTATTTTCGATTAATTGTGCAGCCCTAGTGAAGATCATGACAGGAAGAGTGAGAGAGAGAGAGAGAGAGGAAAGGGTTGAGAAATGACTCAGGCCGAACTCGAACCCGGGTCCCCATGGGATTGCGAGTCCATTCACGGTACAGTGCATTAGCACGAGGCGCTACTTCACTCTCATGATCTACCGGCCAATTGGACTGCTTGTAATCAAGGTCAGCTGCAGCTTTATTGCATTGGTTAGAAAAAAAATATCTGTGCTTCCGGTTCGCGAACGCAAATATCTGTGGCGTAAACACGACGGCCGGTTCGCGATTAGGTGTGGGAACGGGCTCCAGCACGTTTCTCAGTCGGCCTGAACGCGCTATCAGAGAGCAATTCACTTTTCACACACATACACACACACACACACACACTTCATTTTCATTTTCCTCGCGCTTTCTCAAACTCGTGGGCGATTTTCAGCGCAGTGGTGTTCAGCCCCACCGACTGCATGTTGGTGATGATGGTGACCACCACTCCCCGCGGAGGAAGCGTCCTCCTCTCCTGAGCCCCCCCTGATCCTGCTACGTCCACCCCTCCGCCACCCTCGCTAGGCAGCACCAGCAGAACGCTGCTGGCCCCCACGGCGCCCCCTGTGTGCGAGACGTAGTGCCTGCGGCTGCGGCACTGGCCGTACTTGTGCTGCCTCTCCACCACCAGCCAGCCCTGGGCGTAGAGCCCGTCCTTGTCCCAGGAGGCCTCCGTCCTGTCCACCGGGGCCCAGAGGGCGAGGGCCGTCTGGGGCTTGAGGAAGCCAGGCAGCGGGCCCCCTCTGGAGGTGGTGGTGGTGGAGGGGCCCTGGGTGGTGATGGTGGAGGTGGTGGTGGTGGTGGTGGTGGCTAGTTGGTAGCTGTAGAGCAGGGCGTTGCCGAACAGGAGCAGGTCTCCAGCGGTGGACAGGAAGCCGCCTCCAGCCCACTTGTAGGAGTTGTCCACGTACGGACAGTTCACCACACGCCCCTTCTTGTTCAGGTGGTAGTACCTGAGACAACGAAGTGGTAGTAAATGAGAAACAGCAGCAGGAGAGAGAGAGAGAGAGAGAGAGAGAGAGAGAGAGAGAGAGAGAGAGAGAGAGAGAGAGAGAGAGAGAGAGAGAGAGAGAGAGAGAGAGAGAGAGATTAAAACACTATTACCGAATGAGTTTGGAACAAGAAACATGTGCTTGAATTCCCTGCATCTCAGTTTGTCAGTTTGTTCAGTACAATTTGACAATATTTTGCAATAGCCTACGCTACCCTGTCAAACCCATCTGACCTCACTTGAGTATACACAATTTGCATGGACAGTACTGAAGCTTGGGAAATAGTCAATCTATCCATCAAGCAAGCAATGAGGCAATTAATCAATAAGTCAACGAACCAATCGATCGATCCATCCATCAATCAATCGACCTCCCCTGTGGCTTACCTGGAGCGGTGGTAGATGATGGGGTCGTTCTCATCAGGGACACCCTGTGAAACACATCTGACCTCACTTGAGTATACACAATTTGCATGGACAGTAAAGCTTGGGAAATCGTCAATCTATCCATCAAGCAATGAAGCAATTAATCAACAAATAAATCGTTCGATCTAGCCATCAACCAATCAATCGACCTCCCCTGTGGCTTACCTGGAGCGGTGGTAGATGATGGGGTCGTTCTCATCAGGGATGGTGTTGAGCATGCCCAGTTCGCGGAACATCTTGGCCATGTGGTCGAGGAAGCGATGACCTGCCGCCCTCTCCACCACGGCACTCAGTAAGGTGAAGGCATGAGTGGAGTACAGGAAGGTGCTGCCTACCAACATTAAAGGGACATAGGAATTTAAAGGTACACTGTGCAGGAAATGGTCAAAAAAGGTACTGCAACTATGCTGCTCACTGAAACTGGGCTGCCTATTGCCAAATTGGATATTTACATGAAAGTTTAATAAGTAATAAAAAAATATTTTCTAGTATGCTCCAAGCAGAGTCATTTTTGCATGGCTATTTTTGGACATTCAAAATGGCGGACCATGGAGAAGATCCCCCTTTTCATCTAAAAAAAGTGCAATTTTCCCAGTCATAACGAATACTTAGAAGTTGATGGTGGTGGTAAGTATTCATGAAAAAGGTAACATTAGTGAATGGGTAGCATGAATTCTGTAAATAAACAACTAAAAATCTCACATAGTGTCCTTTTAAAGGAACAGACCACCCTTTTTTGATTTTCACATATTTGCAGTATTGCCATAGCCGTTTTGCACTTTGGTGAATTTTACATTCATTAAGAGGTTATATTAAGATGTTTATACGTACATTTGATGATGTTTTGTTTGGTTCCATAGACTTCCATTGCTAAACTTAATGGTTGTACATAGTTGTTACACCAGTTAGGCCTATTAAACTGTACCTAATGAAGGGTTTGTTTTTTTAACCTCTATTCTGACTTTATACACCTGTCCATCTAGACTTTACAGGTAACGGTAGCAACGATATATAAATGGGTTGACAATGATGGTATGTACCTGGTTTGTAAATAAGTGGGTCATTCTTGAAAAGGTCTAAGGCCTGGATGACGCTTTCAAAGCGGTCCTTGAGGTAGTATTCTTCCTGTTCGAACTCTTTCTTCTTCTTCTTGTCTTTCGACTTATCTTTGCTGGTGGACTCATCCTCTGCTTTCTCCTTCTCCTCCTTCTTCTCCTCCTTCTCAGCCTTGTCGGGGATCTTGACGAGGCGTTTGGCTTTCTCCTTGTCCTCACGCACCTTCTTGGCGTCCTTCTCGTAGTGACGAATGCCGCTCAGGTGAGACAGAATCAGACGAGGCGTGATGGTGACCTAAAGGACACAGAATCAAGAAATAAACAACACACAAACAAACAAACAAACACACACGTGCGCACGCATGCATGCACGCACACACGCACATACACGCGCGTGCGTGCACACACACACATACACACGCATACTGGCATACTAGCACTTGCCGCATCCATTCCATGTATGAGCTCAACAAATCAAAACTGTGTGTTGAAATGTTGAGGTGAGGGAATATGTTACTATTCATTACCAGAGGTGTATAAAGTACACATTGAAATAAAAGGCACTCATTAAGTATGTTGGAAAATAACTGTTGCAACACCTATGTAATATATCATGAACTATTGTTGCACTTACATCATGAATTTAATTCTATACACACTTCAATTGTACATCTCTGTCCATTGCATTGGCAATTGTGATGTGTGGCTATACTATACTGACTAAGCTGATTACCATGGGGTGACGTTATCGTCTACTCTATACTGTAACTCCAGTGCAAATTATGCACTCGTTTGCAAGAAGAAATGCTTGTTCTAACGTGCTGCACGTTTGCATGCAGACCCCCTGTTGGTAGGCTATAATATTGGCCTGATCACTAGGCAGTGGTTCTCAACCTTTTTTGAACAAACACCCCCTTGGCCTCATCACAAGCCTCCCAATGCCCCTTTGACCTTGTCATATGCCTGACAACGCCCCCCGTTAATAATAAAAAAAAGACATGGACTAAATGCCCCCCAATGGAAACTAAGCACCACCCCCTCTCAGCTGTATCTTTCTCAGCTGTATCTTTCTAGAGCTCCCCAACGCCCCCTGGGGGGCTGTACTGCCCCCGTTGAGAAACTCTAACTTACAGGTTCTCCTTCGAAGGTCTTCTCGGGGAACTCGGGGACGTATTTCTGCACGGGGGCGTCCAGGTCCAGCTTCCCCTCCTCCACCAGGCGCGCGGCGGCCGCGGCCGTCAGGGGCTTGCTGATGCTGGCGATGCGCATCACCGTCTCCGGGCAACAAGGCACGCGGTTCTCCAGATCAGCATAACCCATTCCTGTGGTAATAATGGACAGTAGGTTAGTGGTGCGCACATCCAAGACGCAGGTGTATGACAAAAGGCCAGAACACTGTAGTAACAAAGATGAATGTCTGCACACTGCTCTCGTGTTGCGCTTTCGAGCTGGTCGCTCTTCATCAGACTTGCCACATAAAGCACTTTTGATAATAGGCAACTAGCAAAACACTGACACCCTAAAAACAGAATATCTGAACACAGCAACAGGCAGACAAAGTATGTGTGTGTGTGTGTGTGTGTGTGTGTGTGTGTGTGTGTGTGTGTGTGTGTGTGTGTGTGTGTGTGTGTGAGTGAGTGAGTGAGTGAGTGAGTGAGTGAGTGAGTGAGTGAGTGAGTGTGTGTGTGTGAGTGAGTGAGTGTGTGTGAGTGAGTGAGAGAGAGAGAGAGTGAGTGAGAGAGAGAAAGATGGACAGAAAGCCCAAATTCATGATGTAAGCCTAAGACTTGTGCCTGCCGATGAGGCTAGGGGGCCTACATACAGCAAGCAGGGCCCACTTCCCAACACACCTTCACTCCAGACCTGCGTGCCATCCACTGAGACTCCGATGACCATGCCCGGGGCTCCGACTTCATCCTTCCTCATACACACACGAGCAAGATGAGAAGGCATGCTGATTAGACAAGGTTAAATTAACATGGAAGGTATAGTGAAATTTCCAAATATAAGTATGGCTCCCTCTATACCTGTACCTTTATCCGTCGAACCAGGTCTCTACTAATGTTTATGGCTTCGGCATATTTCAAGTCAGTCTGAGACAGGGAGACTGCCTCTGCATTGCAAGGTTCGTGATAGGCAAGGTGTTTTAACCCGAGCGCTAAAGCAAACCCTGCGCCTATACCAATAATCCAAAACCTCGATCTTGTTTTGGTAAACAACTGGTGTACGATCGGTCGTGTATTTCTTCCTGTGTAGGCTCTTGTTGGCTGTTGGTAAACAACTCTTTTACACAGCTTCCCCGTGTTGTTGGATTGGGATGTCCACAAAGGATAAGAGCGAAATCGTCCAGGGCAGTCTTTGTATCTGACGTGCAACCATTCCGAGGACAAAAGTAGCAGTCGTGACATAGTCTTCGTACGTCAAAAAATGTACACAAAGGGTTGATTTCACGACAACAACAGTCTTCCAAAGGTCGCTCGTGAGTTCAGTAAATCAAATTGTATCAGGCGAAACTAATCAATTGGCAGCATCACTGAAGGCAAGAGTACTTGAATACCGATGCAATCGAACTCGAACGTTTTGCTGCATGTCTCCTGCAGGCGTCGCTGCCTCTGCGCAGTCACAACTTTCTTTCTTTCATAGGCCAACTTTTTTTTTTTTTAAATGTATTTTTTAACCTCTCACCCCATGAACTAGCTGTCCAAACAACCTGCCCAATAATGAAAAAAAGCAAACAAAACGGCAGTGTAAACTATTGTATCAGCAAAACAGAAGCATTTTGTAGACAATGCAGGAGGCTTATTCTTAACTTATTAAAAACTTATAAAATTAGACAAGTATTGCACACCCTTAGTGACTATAAGTAAAACGACAAATAATAATAATAATAATAATAATAATAATAATAATAATAATACATCTTGTTACTGTGATGTAGGCCTACATTTTGATTTGCAAAAGACTCGGCCCTCATCAGATTTTTTGTAAACATTTACCTAGTTTCGTCCAAAGAGATTATAGTATATAGTTGTGATGTGCATCTGTGTGTAGGTTGATGTGCATAAATACTGAATTCCCCGTGCTGAGAGTATACTGCAGCTGCTTCGTTGGTAGACTGGATGGGCAAAAGAGCATTCTGGCCCTAAACATGTATATGTATAATGAGACAGTGCTACCCACCTACTCACCTGTGGAGTCCACCTCATGACCTGTCCATGGTGCTGAAGTGGTCTGTTGTAGCCGGGGTCTCGTGGGTCAGTAGAAATATCGAGCATCTGTCTGATGCTCTCTCTCTCTCTCTCTCTCTCTCTCTCTCATAGTGGACCATACCACTATACATTGCTCCACATGTCTGTGAGCATTCTCATTCATCAAGGTCATCCTATATCTATACTGTTTAGCTGTGAACAACGGGACTTCTTTGAGAATATTCAAAGCAGTAGTCCAGTAGTCCAGTAGTCGTTCGGACACTGCTCCAGTGTCCCCCTAGTGGTCAGCTCCGGCACTAAACCACAGAGCAGTCATGTTTGCTTTTGTTACGTAGGGCAATCTCACTCTGAAGGTAAGGATCTGTCCTTGTCCCTTTGTTTATGCCAACAATGGCCGAGTTCTTACAGTGCCGAAACTCTGATAAGCCTTTTTTTCCCCCTACTGCAGTCTTCCAGGTCATAAATAAAACCTTACCTTGCCTTTTGCACTGCAGACACCTCCACAGAGTCACCACAGGGTGGCAGTGATCTGGCAAAAAAGTGAAGTGAAAGCCCGATTGGGACATTGTGACAGCACTCCACAGCACTCAAATGTTCACTGCACACAACAAAATTGCATTTATGCCTCACCCGTCCAAGGGGGCAGCCCCCAATGGCGTCCCAAGGGCAAGGGAGCAGTGTGGCGGGACGGTAGGCTAACATGCTCAGGGTACCTCAGTCATGCAGGAGGATGGGGGAAAGCACTGGTTAATTACTCCCCCCACTAACCTGGCGGGTCGGGAGTCGAACCGGCAACCTTTGAGCCACAAGTCTGACGCCCTAACCGCTCACCCATGACTGCAAATGGTATATGAATATTACGGAGTACACAGTGGATTAAAGAATGCAACATTTATTTATCATTCTCCTACCTTCCGTTTTCACAATGTGCCTTGTGCAGAAACATGCTGACCATCCCTCCATTTTTTAAACAATGTAGCATTAGTGGGTGACAACTGATCAGTCAAGGCATGTGGCTAGGCTAGGAGTGCGTTACAATATGCAACCTTTCCTCCTCCACTTGTGCTCGTCTCCTCGTACCAGGAAGTAATATGCCATGATGACATCTTGCAAAAGCTCTATTGTAGTCTTTTTCTCATTT
Source organism: Engraulis encrasicolus (assembly GCF_034702125.1). Taxonomy (NCBI): domain Eukaryota; kingdom Metazoa; phylum Chordata; class Actinopteri; order Clupeiformes; family Engraulidae; genus Engraulis; species Engraulis encrasicolus. Next base: position 53,085,300 of record NC_085860.1, on the reverse strand, counting down.
GCAATTGGGATGGTGAATGAAAAACAGTCCCTCAAAAGTTGTTGTGGCTAGGCTGACAGCTGGGAAAACTATCGTTTTCTCCACGGAGGATGGCCAGGAGGCGGGGCGAAGCTACAAGCACAAGTGGAGGAGGCAAGGTCGCATATTGTAACGCACTCTAGGCCTCCTAAAACCAGCTCTGCCTTAGGCTTGGTGAAGGAGTGAGGGGCCATTACTCATGTTATATTATAGAAGCAGTCATGCCTGACCCTCAAGAGGTTGGACTTAGGCATCTGGGTGGGTGTGTTCCCTTTATGTTCGTCATCTCTCAGTCTCAGGGCTGTGCACAGAGGGTCAAGTGCATTGACACTAGTGGACCATACACAAATAGGATGTAGGCTTGGTCAGCAGTTCTGGGCCAGTGTGAAGCAAGGAGGGGTTAACCAGGCACCACACTAGTAAAGCGGTATGGTAGGTTAACTATGTGCATTTAACATGGGTGCATAAAAATGGTAAGGTAAAGGATTTTGCATTTTAAGGAGGTGTGCCAAATAAAGTAATAATAATAATAAAATATTTACAATAGTAATACAAATTAATGTTATGCTTGGTATGTATGGATTGTAGTGACTGAGTAGGTTACTATGGGTAGGCGTGAGGACATGTTCATCAGACCATACATGGAAAAGCAGTGCATACATAGACATATACAGGCTGTGCCAGGCTGTGCCCTCCTAGTGACGCAACAGCTTCAGCGTTGCTACCAGTCAGGTCAAGAGTCAATGCAGGTACTTTCTCATTTCCCGCAAATACGGGACCTCCTCCCACTTTGTTGGGAAGCAAACAATCATCAGCAAACCAAGGGAGGCCATTTGGGAAATGTTTGGGAAATGCTAATTGTTAATGCTAATTAATAATTAAATAATAATTAAATGCTAATTGTTGTAAATCGAAGAGATTTGAAAGTCGATGATAATCAGGCTAACATATAGCCCCCTCGCATCTTATGCAATGGTTGTCTGCCACCAAAGACATATATAATATGATTAATCATTTATCATTGAAAAAACATCTCTGTAACACCATAAAAGTACTGTATTGAAGCAGGCTTTAGGAAATGTCAAGCTTGTGTGGTTTATTTTTATATTTATTACCTTTATACAGTTCATATATGACATACAGTTCAACATCTACATTTAAAACAGTAAAATAAGACAATGTTTCGAACCATGAGCAGGAGGAAAACCCAAAATGGATTTGCAAAAAAATAATGCTGTCGTGCATTTTGTTTTGAGTTTTCAGTCAAATAAACAACATAAATAATGATAAAAATAACAAATACAAAAAAAACGTTGGAGTGTAGGAAAGAGTCCCTTTTGCGGCCAGGACCAAGGTTTGGCACAAAAACTACTGAGAACTGAATTACAATCCAAATTAACACACCCGATTATTGGCAATGACTTACATCTACCAAGAAATAAGCTGCTAAAAAAAGGTTGCCTTCACAGTAGCACCACTGTGCACACAAAAGCAAATTCAGTGCACACTTCAGAAATTTTTTAAGTAAAAAAAAAAAAGATAATCCTGAATGAAGATTGGCTTTTGGGAGAACTGCCTACGGACAAATAATCTATCTCTATAATTTGTGGATTTAAGTAAGTGCAAAAAAAAAATGTATCCCATGTATGCCTTTAATAAATCGACAAAAGTCCTGTGTGTGTGATCAGGCTGAGGTGGCTGACTCATTGGCTGTACAGACACAAGCCACACACACACACACACGTATGGCACATGCGCGTTCACCTGAGCCATTTGCCACAATGGTGGGGTGGGTAAAGAGGCGTTGGGAGAGGGGAAAAACTACAAAAAAACAAAAAACAAAACAAAAAAACTACAAAATGCAGACATCATTATGATGATGCTGATGGGCTGTGCCGAGAGGGTGGTAGTGTTGCTCTAGGTGGACCTACTCTGAGAGATTCCCCTCTTGTCTTGTCTTGTCTTGTCTGTCTGTCTGTCTCTACCTTCCTTTCGCTGCTCATTCACTGGACTCTGTCGGAAGGCCGGAATGGTTCACATGGGGAGAGGAGAGGGGAGGGGAAGGCAAGTAAGTGCTCACTGCACCATCTGCCCCACTGGGGAGTGCAAGTCAGGGTGGAAGGGAGGTGGAGGGGGAGGACAGGTAAGGGAGGAGGGGAGGACAGGTAAGGATGGGAGGAGGGTTGAGGCACCATTGACCCGGCCGGCTCCTCCCTCTGTCCCGCCCATAAAACCGTTTCCCCTCCGAATGCTCCACCCGTGGCCATGCGGTGCCAATCACTGCCAGGCATTTGACATAATGATTAGCCACTACATACTGCGGTGTGGAGCAAACGTGGGGGGAAAACAAAACAAGCCATTTCATGGGCGGGCCCAGAGTTGCCTACTGGGTCAATATGCACTACAGGGGAGGGCAGGTAAGGGTGTGGAAGGGAGGGAAGCGGAGGGGAAGGGGAGGGGAATGGTGGGAGGAGGGCAGAGTTCATGTCAAGCGAGGTGCAAAACAACCACAAATTCAGAAACGCAAAAAAAAAAAAAACATAAATCAAACATACAGGAATGAAGGTGGAGGGCACGCACAGGTGTGGAGCTGGAAAGGGGTGCAGGTTTGACGGGGCTGGGGAGGTCGGGGAGGTGAACTGAACTGTGGGATGCGGCAGAGCCCTGCAGCTTTCACATGTTATTTAGCTCGATAAGAGTCTGGTCCAGCTGCTGGGTCATTTCCAGATTCTCTTCTTTAGCATGTGACAGTTTCTCTGTTAGAATATCAAATAAAAAACACACATATTCTTTTAAGTATGTCAAACATGGTAAAAGTAAAAAGCATGCATCAAAATCCAAACACACACACGCGCGCACACACACACGCATATAACTTTTTAGTATTCAAAAAATCCTCCAAAAACAGTAATTGTTACTTTTTTAAAGCCATTTGTAAATCTTGCAGTGGCGTCATGGTTAACTTGGGCGTCACTGTTCATCCAGAGACCATGCATAGATGTAATAAGCTATACAGGGGTTACCTTTCCCGACCATACATGCTAACCAAGTTGGCTACTTTAAGCGAGTTGCCCACTGCCAACCAACAAAGTTGTTAACTGGCTAACTAGCTAACATCGTGCAGGGAAATGCATCCAACAATGAAACATAATAGGCTATGTGCCATCATTGGATCTTCCATTGCACAGTAACTTTCATAGTGTTAGGTTTCAGAGTTGAATTTATCACCCACTGTGTTGAATTAACACATCAGAATGTACATTGTAGGCGAGACCAGTAAATAAACCTTGCAGAAGATCATCAAGCACACTGAGCATGCCTAATATGAGTAAGATGTTACATTGGAGACAGTACATTACTCCTGACGTGTAGCAGTAAACAAAATCAATTGGATAGGGTCATCACCAGCAGATTTAGTCTTGTTCATAGATAACGTGTTGTTGTTTAGATGTTCATCTTCATTATGACACACTGTTAGTATTAATTGTATTAATTACTGTATATGAACCCGTAGATTAGGATGCAAAAACATCCAGGTTATGGTTTAGTCCTCGTTCAAGGCCAGTCTTAGTTCGTTAGAAAGAAGGCGGTTTTTCTCAAGCTGCTGGTAGAGCCGGTCTAGAGGAGAGGAGGGCATCAGCGGCAGGCAGAGAGGAGGAGAGGAGAGGAGGAGAGAGGGAAGAGAGGACGGACGAGTGCACCAGCAGGAGAGCAGGAAGGAAAAACAGGAAGAAGGAAGCGAGGAAGAAAAAGCAGAGAGGAAGATGGTGAGGAAGAGGTCAATATCAGTATCAGGGCAGCAGAAGGAGGCTTTGAAGGAGAGAAAAGGGCCAAGTCTGAAATACTCATTCATTTCATAGTACACTATACTATTGGGCGATATAGAAAAAACATACATCACGATATGGATTACTTTGTATCACGATAACGATACACCACAATTACATATATTTTCGGTTCTCTTAATTTTGCGAAATTTTGCTACAAAAACACTTTGCCAAATAGGGGGATCCAGGCAGAAATAAATTGGAGACCACTTGGCTTGTGAATGAGTGAACGTTTCAGACATGGCCCTGCTGTATGCGTGTTTAGAAAGGTTATCATTAGTTCACATTTCCCTGATGCTTCAAAAACAGTCCACTGGACTCAACACGGGATGCAGTTACTTACTATCACACCGCAGAAAGATTATGACAAAGACAACACAGAGAGGAGACCAAACCTGAGATGACCTTCAACAACCTTCCGGCAATGACCTTTGACCTTTTGACATCTGTGGCGACCTTTTGACACCTGCTTAAGAGTCAACTGGACTCAATGTGGGATGCAGTTACCGTACTTTAACCCTGCATGCAGATTTTCACGACAAAGGCAAGACGAGGAGAAGACTTTGGGGTGACCTTCAACATCTGCGATGACACCTTTGGTTACGTATTGACAACTGCGATTATCTTTTGACACCTGTGGTGGTGACCTTGTGCCAACTGCAATAATCTGTTGACACCTATGACTGTAGAGTAGATGCTTCAGGAAAGTCACTCAATCCACTGGTAACCCACCTGACTACTACAGTCACACAGCTCCTAAACTCTACAGGGCTGGGGGCCTGACTATGTGTTTAGAGGTAGGGTGCGCACATCCACAAGTAGTTGTCCAGGTGCCAGACAAAAGGTAGTGGGTAGTGTGATGAAGCGGTCTGCACACTGTGTATTAACTCCAAAAATACTTTATTTCATTTTAACATACGGCAACGTTTCGATCCAACAGAGGGATCTTCCTCAGGCAACCCGCCTGACTATGGACAGTCACACAGCTCCTAAACTCTACAGGGCTTTCATCACATATTAATCGCCTCACCAACTTACACAGGCCCTCAAGACTGTGACATGTGGTTCACCCGTCGGCACAAAGGACTTCTGTATATTGCAACATATGTTATGTTGTGATTACCCACTAATGTGTGAGACATAGAGAGAAATTAAAAGCATGAACGGGGATTGAGGGGATTTCTTGTGGAATAGCCAGTTTGTCGTACTCATTCACTCTAATATGTTAATAATGTAAACAAACAGAGGATCAAAATATCAGTGTATGTCAAGTGCAAACGCTATTCAAATTACTGTAGTGAGCAGCTAGACATTTAAGAGGGAAGTAAGATTCCCTTTCAAGTAAAGTACAGCATTACCTTGGAAAGCAGTCATCAACAACAGTGTACACATGCCATTTATGCACCAGTGCTCAGTTAAAGGGAACTAGGCGTGGCAGGGTGACTCTCACTGCATGGCATTATGGTGGCATCATAATTAAAAACCTCAAGATACCTGAATGACCTCAGGCATATGAGCTGCAGTCAGCACCTGCGCACCTCTGCTCATCCCCCTGATATGATCAGAGATGACAGCTAGCACAGTACAGGGACTCTTATTGAAGAGCGCTGGCCATACTAACCCACAGGATTTGAATAGCCATAGACTTCCGATTTGCATTGCATGTAAAAATCCCTTGACATCATCCTCCACCTTAAATATGCTCTTCACCAAAACTGAGAGCAATATTACTTCACTGCACTACTGTAGGTAAAATGTTAGCTGGTCTGTACTAATATACTTCAAACGGTCACTCGTGTAAAAAAAATGTTGTAAATGTATGTACATGTATGCAGTGATGGTCTTTCTATGAATATTTACACTACACTACACACTACATTTACACTATATGAGGAGTAAAAAACAGGGGTAGTGGTCGATGTGGTGTTTTTGTTCTTACATAGAGTTGAATTTTCACAGTAAGTGGTGGTAAATAATAGGAAAACATGGGTGGTGAGGGGGGGGGGGAGTTGAAATAAAGAAGAGAGAAAAAAAGAAGTTTAAATACAAGGAAGAATGATTTATTTATACACAATTCAGAGAGAATGAAGGGGTGTATGTACAACAACAAGCGTGACACAACAGAGATGTGGAGGGGAAGTAGATGTGTCACAGGAAAAAAGAAGAAGAAGGGAATGAAGAGGCATGGAAAGAAGGGAGAGAAAGAAAGAGAAGAGGGAAATAAGAGAGAGGGGAGGGGGGAGGACAGAGAGAAAGAAGGGAGACATAAAGAGATTGATAAAAAAAGAAAGGGGGAAGAGATGGAAAGAAGGTGTATAAGAAAGAAATGGAAGAAGGCAAAAGACAGACAGAGAGAGAGCGAGAGAGAGATGAAAGGAGGTGAAGACAGATGAGAGGAGAGGGGGAGGGGGAGGGGGAGGGGCAGAGAGGCCACTCAGCAGAGGAGGAGGCATCTTTGGACAGGTACAGGTGGGGAGTAAACAAATTATCTGTGTGAAGGAAAAAGAAGCAAAAACAAAGTGATGGAAGGGCACTGCAGTTTGAGGGAAGGGTGTCCACACACACGCGCACACACACAGACACACACACACACACAGACACACACAAACACACACACACACACACACACACAGACACACACAAACACACACACACACCAGATGTCATACAGTTACCACATACACACACACTCCTTCATCAAATTAACGTCACCCTATATCTATCTTGGCTGTAGCGGAGGGAAAGAGATCTCGCCACATCCATCTTTGACCCCGGGTTGGGTACCAAATATGCACCTGGACCTAGGCATCAAAATGTGGAGAAACCTCTTCCCCTTTGCTACAGTCCCAAACAGTAGCCAGCATGAAAACTTCGAACATTTAACCATTGTGCACCTACTATAATGCTATCCAAAACACCATTTTTTTTACCATTTAACCACACAAACTTTCACTTATGGCTAAAGACTGAGTGGAAACAAACATTCACCGCTAAGAAGAAACACACAGAGGACTTTGAATTGACCAATGACCAGGGTGAGGGACGAGGCCACTTATCAGATTAGAAGTAGACCGCATTAGTAAACAGGGGTGAATTTCTCAAAACCAAAGTTGCTTACTACATTAGCTACTTTGTTGTTTTCAATGCATTTTCCCATTGCCAACTACCGAAGTTGCTAACAGGCTAACAACTTCTCTTTTGAGAAACTCACCCCTGACCTGACTTACTTCAGACAAGCACACGGGTACACACGCACATATACATACATACACATGCACGCACAAACACACACACATACACCCTTTGGGGAGTACAGAAAATGGATTCCACAAAACAAGAGAACTCAACCATTGAAATGCCCCCGGCTAATACACCTGAAGGCATTTCAAAAACAGCCCACACATGCAATGTTTATGGGCCGACTACAAGGCCACTAAGACCACTCAGAGAGGAAAAGGAGAGGGAATACTTTAATGTGACATGTCCACGAGGAAAGTATTACTTGACTAAAACTGGTCAGGAAGAAGCTTACTTTTCAAAGGACAAAAAGTAATTCAGTTAAAAACATCACATCATTGTTGTTTGCTGTTCTCACAAAACAAAAGCAAAGACAGAGACGGCGAGAGGGAGGGTAAGAGAGAGAGAGACAGAGGAAAGCACTTGCAAACAACATGTCTTAACACTCATTGTCTGAAAAGCAAAGTAAACAAATGAAGAAAAAAAAAGAACAATTCTTCACTAATTACGTTGGCAAGTCACGGAGAGCTACAACTGTCTGCTTGTGAGAACAGAAACGACAAATGATGGCATGAGGGAGAAAAACAGAGCATGACAGGGGAGTCAGAGGGTAGTAGAATCCCATTCTACCATTCCGAGGGCAATGGGCATGCTGGATTCAGAAAGTTCAAGTCCTGCCATAGATTTGCTCCAACTAAGTCCCCTGAACCAACCAATTCCAAGGTAGAAAAGATGAGATGACTAACTAAAAACAAATGTATAGAGCAAACAGATGGAATACATGATGGCAGGACTTTTTACTTTCTCAATCCAATATGTCCAACTCCGATGTGAATGAGAATACAAGTAGGGGTGCAGGTGGAAAGGGTGGTTTTGTTGAGGGTAGGGGGGCTGGGGTTGCAGAGATGGCTGGGTCCAGGGGTTCAGAACAGAGTGAGGAGGGGGTGGGTAGCTGGTGGAGGTCGGAGAGGAGAGGGGTTCAGAGCAGGCTCAGGTCAGGATGTAGTATGGTGGTGGGGTAGTAGAGGGGTGCAGGGCAGGGCAGGGGCAGAGGCAGGGGCAAGACGCAGCCGGGAGGGAGGGGGTTTACATTGAGGTCATGTCGTTGAGAGCATGATCCAGCTCCTCGCTGATGGCCTTGTACTTAAGCTTCTGGGCATACAGCTCGTCTGGAGGCGCCGAGTGGAGTAGTGGAGAAGAACGCAGTGGGCAGAGGGGGGGTTGGAGCAGGTGGAGTAGGGTGGAGCAGGACGCAGTGGGCAGAGGGGGGGTTGGAGCAGGTGGAGTAGGGTGGAGCAGGACGCAGTGGGAAGAGGGGGGGTTGGAGCAGGAGGAGTAGGGTGGAGCAGGACGCAGTGGGAAGAGGGGGGGTTGGAGCAGGAGGAGTAGGGTGGAGCGGGACGCAGTGGGCAGAGGGGGGGTTGGAGCAGGTGGAGTAGGGTGGAGCAGGAAGGTGGAGGGCAGAGGGGGGGTTGGAGCAGGTGGAGGAGGGTGGAGCAGGAAGGTGGAGGGAAGAGGGTGGTGCCGGAGGATGGAGAGAGGACAGAGAGGGGGGAACGGGGAGAGGAGGAAGGATGAGGGAGGGAGTTGCAAATGCAGAGGTGGTGTCCGATCCAGTGGTAGACAGGGGAGTGAGCAGCACAGAGAGAGAGACAGACAGACAGAGAAGGAGAGGGAGAGACAGACAGAAAGATAGACACAGGAGAAAACATACGGACAGAGAGAGAGAGAGCGAGAGAGAGAGAGAGAGAGAGAGAGAGAGAGAGAGAGAGAGAGAGAGAGAGAGAGAGAGAGAGAGAGGATGACAGACAGAACAGAGGGGGAAGAAAACGGAAAATGAGAATGGAAAAAATGTAAAACGAAATACAGATGAAAGAGAAAGAATACAAAAAAAGCAAGACAGAAGGAAATAGCCACCATGGAATACAATGACCATTGATGCGTTGATTATGAAAAATATATAATTGTAACTATTTGTATAATGACAAAACAGAAATATCCATTTTTCATCCTTCTGCGTAATCATGTGTCAAAGTGAAAGCGAGAGAGGGAGGCCCTGTCAAATTCTTCGAGTACCAGGAAACGGTGACACTGCTCAGTGAGCATTCAAACACTTCCCTGCCCGCGCTCCGCTCCGCTCATTTGCAGCTCTCGCAGATTCCACTAGCTAGCCGAGTCGACCCCTCACACCTCACGCCGGCGAGAGATTCCTGCGTTCGCACGAACGGCACCCTCGGCCAGACCGGCTGGACTTTGAGACCAGAAGGCCATAAATCAGACAACTTGTTAGCAGAGTGCAAACAGCGGCGCGCCGACAAAGCTTAGGAGCCAATTAGGAACAGGGCTGAGGAATTTAAGGCGTGAGGTCTCTCTCGGCTAGCTGCGCTCTCTACACCAGAGAGAGAGAGAGAGAGAGAGAGAGAGAGAGAGAGAGAGAGAGAGAGAGAGAGAGAGAGAGAACTGACAGACTGAAGCATTTTCAAAAGCTTACCTAGCCCTGTGTGCTGTGCCCCGAGTCGTAAAACACACGCGGCTTTCCAACATGACCCGTCCCATGTCACCTGCCATTCTCACTTGTGCTAGAGGGCCGTAAATACTATGTACCATAGACACTAGACAGTGCTCTTCCTGAAGCATTCAAGGGAGCGACACCCTGGATAAAAAGAGGCCTATACACAGCCCTGTACTGCCCAAGTCGTAAAAAACACAGCTTCCGACATGACATTTCCCATGTCACCTTCACTTTTCACCTACTGTAGGATACACAACTGTAAATAAAAGCATGTGAACCAATAAGTCGTCTTTAGTGGAAACAATTAGAGCTGAGGGAAAGAGGAGAATGTTGTCAGCATAGTCTAATAAGCAGAGAAGAAAAGCTGTGAAAGACTGAGGGCAGTAAGATTTTAGAGGCGTGGATTTGACTGGTTTGAAACAGGATGGTTTTTTAATCACCAGAGGGAACGCGCTGTCTGGATTATGATGTGTAGTGTGACATGTACGGCATGTTTGTGCACAGTGAGCACACGGGCAGGGAGTCATACCTTCCAGATCGTCGATGGTCTTCTCAAGTTTGGCTACTGATCTCTCAGCGAACTCGGCACGAGTCTCAGCCTGTGATGGAAGAAGGTGAAGAACACTATGAAGACGCAAAAAACAAAACAACATACTCTTCCGTCCCTCATTCTCTTTTGTTTTGGCTCATAATCTCTCAACAAAAGTCCTCCGAAGTAGGAAACGGCGCAACACCTTAGGTATTAATTTTTTTGGTCACTCAGTCAACTTTATTCATTCAGCGTCATTCATTCAGTTTCATCCAGTGCTTTCTTCTCTCTCATGACACACATCTGCTTTCCAAGCCCAGACAGTTGAAGGAGAGGATTGTGCACATCCCAGGGAAAGGTGCAGGACGAAGGGCAACTGTAGTTTTTCAGAGTGAGAAGTCCACACACTTAGAATCCTTTTTGTTCCATTTTATTTTTTCATGGCAGGATAACGTTGAAAGAGGTCGAAACGTTATCCTGCCATGAAAAAATAAAATGGAACAAAGAGGATTCTAACCGCAGAAATACACCCGCGGCGATCTGAGCGAGTCGAGCGACGGAAGTAATTGACTTTGTATTGAGTCGAGAGACAAAAGCGATTCTGGAGACTAGAGCGATTTGCGCGACGAGTGCGACAATTTGAAGTTGAAATCTTTTCAACTTTCTATGACGCGGTTCGGTGACAAGCCGCGACAGCCAATGACTGTATAGAGGTCAGTGACCACAGCCAATGGGAATGCTTGAATGCTTTGCCTTCTGCCTGTACGGACATACTCTTGTCTCCTCAATCGCTTGTATCGCTTGCTGCTACACTCTGTCGCTTGAATCGCATCGCCGCTGGTGTATTTCTGCGGTAAGTGTGCGGACTTCTCACTCTGAAAACTGCCAAGCCCAGACACACACACAGTCCAAAGGTGCAAGAGGTGTGATTAGTGAGTTGATGCAATGCAAGACCTATTCATATAGCACATTTATATACAGAAGCAACTTCATGGACTTAACAAAAGTAGAAGCATAAAATAACAGAGCAGTTGGAAAAAAGCACAATACAAGCCTAAAAATAAAATTATAAAAAGTAGAAGATAGGTTAAAATTAATATGTAAATATCATTCAAAGAGAACACATTTGGTTTTGATGGTTTGTATTCCACATTTGACCTTTGATTGAGACCTATTATAATATACAGTACAGTAGGTGATTCATGCGTAGGCCTACAGCTAAAACATGATAAAATGTGGACATCAGGATGGTAACATGAGCCTCTTTCAGTGTGTGTGTGTGTGTGTGTGTGTGTGTGTGTGTAGTACAACTTGCCTCCTTCAGTGTGTCCGTGCGTGTGCATGTGTGCATGTGTGTGTGCATGTGTGTGTGTGTGTTACAACTTGCCTCCTTCAGTTTGTCAGTGAGGACCTTGATCTCCTCCTCGTACTTGTCTTCCTTCTGTGAGTACTGTGGGACAAACACACACACAACACAAGAGTCAAGTAAAGTAAGACACTTTCTTAGGACACTGGGTTTGTTTCAAACAGCCTGGTTTTCTATGGAAAGGTGAGGCCATGTTCTAATCTGAACATATATGGAAAGGCAACATCTACCATTTCGTCATTGATTATTAGCATTAGTCCTCCCTTGTCAATGATTGTTAACCCATTGTGTCCTGGAAACACATACGTAGACGCTGCATTTAGGATTTTGAGTTTTGAGCTGTTTTATCAAACATCTGGGAGGCTAGAGCTGAATGAGCACATTCTAAGCCAAAACGAGGGTCCTAGCTTTTAAATGTTACTCATTTCATGTTTGCATGTGGTTCGGAGGCTGAGATATTTAGGATTTAATAGGCAGAGGGCACCCTTTCCCAAAAAGGCCTTAGGACAAAATGGGTAAATGTGGAATGCAAATTGTGTCCCGGCATATTTCCGTGTACATGGAGGAGGTGTAACTGAGGTGCGCCAGCCAACGTGTATATTGTTTTATTCCTGACGGGCGACAATGACGTAATTAATCTTAATCTAAGCTATTGATAATATGCTACGTATCTACAGCGCTGCGGGCCAAACTCCAATGACATCAGTCAGTCAAGACATTCCTGAGACGCCACAGCCCCGTACAGGTACTGTAGAGGATGGTGGAGGGGCGGGGGCGTGGCGTAACTAAGTATGCAGGGTTTGGTTTCTAAATGTCTAATCAGAGTGGTATATGATGGCCTCTTTCAGTGCCCCTTGGCCAATGTCCTGACAGAGGTGTAAGGGTGCCCTTGCAGCAGGGACAGACACGCCAGGTTTCCTGGGCCTGGGTAAGAGAGGTGTGTGTGTGTGTAGTGTGTGTGTGTGTGTGTGTGTGTGTAGTGTGTGTGTGTGTGTGTGTGTGTGTGTGTGTAGTGTGTGTGTGTGTGTGTAATGTGTAACACTGAGTCCCCATGCCATTCTAAGTATCTAAGTGGTATTTAGTTGATCCTGTCCCAGGCTCAGCTAAGACCGTCATTGGTGGGAGAGTTTGCCTAGCGGGCAGGCGCTGGGGAGGCCGCTGAGGGAGGGGGGGTTGGTGTTGGCAGGAGGGGGGGTGGCCAGCAGGAGGGCTAGTAGGCTACTAGGCACTAGGCACTAGGCAGGGGGCCACTTACCTTCTCAGCCTGAGCCTCCAGGGACTTGAGATTGTTGGTCACGGTTTTCAACTCTTCCTCAAGGTCAGAGCATTTGCTGGCGTTTCACACATAGACACACACACGGGGCCAAGGTAGAGAGGAGGAGGAAGAGGAGGAGGAAGAGAGGAGAGGAGAGGAGAGGAGAGGCACAGAGGAGAAAGCAAGGACGGAGAGAAGAGGAGAGGAGAGGAGAGGAGAGGAGAGGAGAGGAGAGGAGAGGAGAGGAGAGGAGAGGAGAGGAGGAAGGAAGGAGAGGAGAGAGAGGCAAGGACGGAGAGGGGAGGAGAGGAGAGGCGAGGAGGAGAGGAGAGGAGAGAGGAGAGGAGAGGAGAGGAGAGGAGAGGAGAGAACACCAAAGGTAGGACAAGCAGGTGACGGGTAACGGAAGCCGTTTAGAAAGAGACACACAAAGGAAGAGAGGGGGAGAGAGTAAGAGAGGAAGAGTAGAAAAATAATATGAATAAAATGAAAAAAAAGAATAAGACCAGGGCAATTTAAAATTAAGAGAGCCCCAGAAAAAAAACCCAAACACAGCAGGAATGTCACAAGAATATAAATGTCAGTTCATTGCCAGACAGATGAACACCCTGCCCCAACCCCACCCCACCCCATCCCCAGTCTACACATGATGCAGCCTTATCGGGTCATTCATCAACTGCTCGGGACTGGACTACCACTAATGAACTCATGTTAATCATGCAGCATTCCTGCTAGGTGCCACGTTAGAGAGAGAGAGTGAGAAAGGACGA